>NC_081563.1:22772183-22903570 GCF_022355385.1 Mustela nigripes | reverse complement strand
GCCACTAGGCTGGGCCATTAAGGGGGAGCTCCTGGAGGTCCCTGACTAACAGGCTGAATTGAGGGCAGCAAACAGTTCTTGGCCTGGTCACCTTGGGTCCTGTGGAGTAAAGACATCGTTGCACAGCAGAGGGGGGACAAAGCCTGTTCCAGGCAACCACCCAGACAGGAAGCAAGCAAGCCCCAGCCCTAAAGCTGCCATTGAGTTACACATGCCAAGTCTTGTCAGAGCACTCGTTGGCCTCCGAGTGCTTTGGGGGGGGCCTGGGTTCTGATGTGTCCTAAGGGGTTTACCTGAGGTGGGTGTCGAGGAAGAAGGGGCTCTGTGCCTGCAAGGCAGGTGGCTCCCGTGACCCTAAAGGCATAGAACAAATCATAGAATCTCAGGGTTGAAAGGGGCCAGAGAGGTTGGCTGGGCATCAAACTCACTTGGAGAGCTTCACCAAACACACCTGGATTCCTGGGTCCCACCCTGGGGAGGGACCTGGAAAGGCACTTTGAGAAGGCTCCCTAGGTGATCTTAGGCTGGGATCTGATAACCTAGTTCAGATCGCCCACCATCCAGTGCAAGAATCAGAGCCCTGACACAACAATCTTATCCTACCCTAGCCATCTCTGATTCTACAGCCTTACAAGGATAAAACTCTCATCACCTAAGTCTCTGAAGCGGTCCGACTGGCTGGTCCCACCTGGGCTGTTAACCAGTGTGGCTTATCCTGCCTACCGCCTGGTCTGAAGGTGTAGATCAGTAGACCTCACAGAAGAGCATGAATCTCCCTTGGCTGCCCACCAGGACCCTTACCCGCATTGCCTCCCCCGCCACCTTGTGGGGCCAGTCCCAGCTTGGGGACTGCCCACCCTGCTGGCTGGAGAGCCACAAGGAGGAAACAAGCTCGTACCTGCGCTCTGTTCTTGTAGGTGCTCAGAAATGGCCAGACCTGTGAGAAGAGGGCCATGAGCAGCTCTAGCATGTTCGCTGGCTTCCTGCATGACACTTCCAGCCTCCCCTGCCCACGTTCCCAAGCCCCCCACCGCTGGGGGCTCCCTCCCAGGATGCACTGGGCCTTCTCTGCAACCTGAACTCTTAGGAACAGCTAGCATAAAGCCTGCAGTGGCTCCCAGGTGAGCAGGTTTGCTCTCCGCTCCCCTCTCAGCTGGCTGGGGTGGCGGCATCCCCTCTCTTTCCCGCCCCTGCCCCTCCCACCCCAGCCAGTGCCTCAGTAGGTAAGTGCATGTTGCCTACTCCCCAGACCCCTTGCCACCCCAGGCCACTCCCACCCTGGCCAGGCAAGAAAGTCAGGTGCTTTGAGGTCCTGCTCCATGTAAGCCCTGGCTCAGAGGTTCCCAGTCTAGGCCTGGGACCCCTCTGGGAATATGAAGGACATTGTAGAGGGGAGGGAACAGCTCCAGAGGTCCAAGTATCCCTCTGGCCATTTGTGAGTGAGCATGGTGGGGGGATGGGTCTGCTTTGCCTTCCCAGGTAAAGTCTGCTTTTCTAGCTCAAGCTTTCATTTGACCAGCCCCTCCCCCATCGCCCTAGCAGATACTCCAGGTCTCAGTTTCTCGATCTTTCTATCCAGCCACAGAGACAGTAGCTACATGGAGACAGGGTATCCTTTCTGCCCCATCCTGGTCTTGATGTTCTCCACTGCTCCCTGGTCTCCAAAATGAGAGCTGGAAGGTGCTATCATGTTCCCCTTCCTGGGTGTGTGCAGGCTCCCTGGGACATGGAGAGACAAAGGGACACTAGGCAACCCCGGCCACAGGTGGCTGTCGTCCCCTTACGGTCCAGCCAGATGGGCTCTGTGGACGATCGCCTGGAGTCTGGGCTGGGAGTGAGAACTAGGGATGAAACGAGCTGAGAAACCTGAGAGATGCTATAATCCTGTAAAAGATCCTCAGATAAACAGACCCGTTGACAAGGACGAGGTTCACATGCTACCTGGTTCGGGCAGGTGATATTGATCTTGTATTCAAAGTTGTGCTGTGTTGTCTTCTGGCCAACAGGTTCCAGCTAAAGCAAGAAGTGGAAAGAGGTGGCAAGAAGGGAGAGGTCAGGCTGCAGGTCAGGGCTGGGGAAGAAAGGGACGGACACAGGCCCTGTCATTGCTATGGGGAAGGGGATCATACAGCCTGATGGGCCTCTGAACTCCTTCAAAAGCTGGCCAGGGTCTTTCTCCTACAGAGAGAGGATAGGTTTTCCTACCTCGGTCGTCTTACCATGCTGTTCCAGAGGGCGCTGGCCGCGTGCGCATGAGCTTTGCTGCTGAAGTGGAAACAGTCAGGAGCAAAGAAAGAGCTGTCCGGCAACCCGTCCTGGTCCCAGGGCGTAAAGGAGGGTCCGTGTTGGAGGATGTCAGGGACACAAATGACACTCAGAACGGACTGGGCTCTGCGGGGCTCCCCTACACCCACCAGGCTTGCTTTCCTTACCGGCGTCTTTGGCATGTCCACTTTCTCGAAGAACGGCTGCACGACCACCGTGAAATCCTCTCTTGTGTCGTACCGACCGCTCTCAACCAGCTGGTGAGTCCCCTCCTGCAGGAGGCAAAGGGGGCAGGGGTCAGGGGAGTCTCCCCACCTCCGCTCGGGCTGTGTGCCACCTCTTTCGCTGTTATAGAATTGAACAGAGTCCGCCCCTGGAGTGAAATCAATCTGTAACAAAATCTCAACTGATCAGGAACCAGTTAGTTACTTTTTTAGATCAGACTTCTGCCTCAACCCCAACCTCCGCAGCGGCGTGTATCTGACCTAGGCTGTGGGGGAAATAAAGGAAAGGCAAGGAAAAACCCAAGACCATCAGCTTGATCTCCTCTGGAAGCTTCTGATTAAAGACTGGGACAGGGGGTGGGGGAGGGCATGAATTCAATGTAATGACTTTTGGGGGATAATCATTACATTTAATTTATTTCTGTCCTACATTTGTTCAGAAACTCAAAGGTGAATCAGCAATGATATTTAATGCCCATTTATATCATCTGTGCATGGTGTGTGTTTAGGGGGGTCAGGCATGCTCCCGTGCATACACCCTTCTCTGAGACCCTCAGGTCTCTCCAGGAAGGTAACAGAGCTGTTACTCTCATAGCATCCCCTTGGGCTCGGTTCTAGGAGGACAGGTTAGCCCAGTTCTGGCTCCAGGTTCTGCCAGCTTCTGCCATTTTCACTGTTTACAGGATTTCTACCATTTGGGGCCAGGACTCTGGCTGGAACAGGCAGTCAGGAACATCAGTGGGGTCATTACCGAAGGCGCCACATGTACTTTTCCCCGGGGGAATGCTTCCCCTCTCTGGACCTCTCTTTCCTCATCTGTAAGTGGAGGATGTGTGGCCAGGCCTGGACCCTCCCTTAGATCCCTTCCAGTGCTACTGGTTGCTCTGTGAAGAGCCACAATGGCCCACAGTGGAACCAGGCCCCTCTTGGGAAATGAAAGAAATAGTGTCTAGAATGCCTGGCACATGGTGGTCATGAATAGTAATGATCATCTCCATGGAGAGAGATGGGAGTCATAGCTTTTGCAGAAAGAAGGGAGAGGAGTCCGCCAGTGTGTGTGATGGCCTCCTGCGGCTGACCATGAACTTCTCCTGGATCTCAGTGGTAACCAACATTAGACCTGGGAACGGCATCTGAACCCACTTCCTATGTTTGGAAAAACTCCACCTATATGAAGAGCAGCCCGCCTCCCACTGTACAAAATGAGGAAGACAAATGCGGGCTCTCCCAGTGACCCCCACACCAGGGCTTAGGCACACGCCAGGGGCCCTCCAAAGCTAGTGCCAGAAAGAGGGACAGCACAGAATCCATTCTGCTAAGGGTGGCAACTGCGGCCGATTCCTAGAAGCAGCAGTGACATTGGTGTCCACAGTGTCTCCACTGAACGAGTTCCTTGGTCTGATTTTGATCCTTATGATTTGGTCCCTAGAATTTCATGATGCCATGATTTCTGGTACCTCCACCTCTGATCATAGCTTTTTAACTCTTCCAGACGGTCTACTTAAATAATCCAACTGCTTAAATTAACCCACATCACATACATTTTTGTTGCTTGCCTCCAAGAACCTGTTCTACTTGGAACAAACAGGTTTGCTCTCATGGCTGTAACCTTGGCTGCCTTCCTTCTCCTAGTACATGCCATGGACTTCTGCCTTCCCGCAGCAGAAGGAAGTACCGCTGGGGAGTCACCCAGAGGGTGATAGATGGAGGCTCGTTCCCTCAAGCCCTGATACCCCTGATGGGAAGTGGTTCTGTTCCAAGGAGTCCATGAGTTTTAAGGATGGATCCATCCTGGTAACTGTTTGCAGCCTACTCTAGAAGAACCGGAAGGCTACCATTGCCCTCTTGAGTGACTGGATGATTATTTTGGGGGAAACTGAAGGTCGTCAAGGGAGCCAGCTGCTCTGGCCAAAGACTGGACGGAAAAAGGCCCCAAATGAATAATGCACAGGATGTCTGGAGATCATTGGCTGACTCTCTTTCTCCCTGTGCTCCCCCAGAGTACCTGCTTCCCTGGGAGAGGACAGCAAAGGACATGCAAGTCATCTCAGTGAATCCTCTAGCCTCTCTTAGGTGGAAAAGGCTTCCCAGCTAGGAGTCAGAAACTCACACACACTCTCCAAATGGAAATAGTGTGTGTGTGTGTGTGTGTGTGTGTGTGGTGTGTAAGGCTAGGAACGGAGATTTCATGAAGTGTGTTGAGTGACTCGGCTCTACAAGCTTGGTGCAAATAAACCAAATCACAGTCCCTATGGTCTTTCAAGATGTCTTCAAATCTGCAAACGGCTCACTGGTCACCTCACACCCTCACACTGGACAGCAGGGATCACGATAAGGTAAGCATGACCTCATTTCTCACCGGAGCAAGGAGACCACACAGCATTTCTGGTGCGGTCTCAGAACCCGTTCTCAGCTTACCTGGTATTGCTTATTCACTTCGATGAGGGCGGCAAGTTCTGTTGAGTTATCCTCAAACTTCAGGACACAGGGGCACAGGTTCCTGTGGACCGAACCAAGAGATGCCTCACCTCACCAAGATCACTGTCCAAATGCATGACATTGACTTGACTTGAGATTCACAATCTATTTGACCTAGAGGTGTTGGAAGTCAGTACTAATGGAAGCCCCGCCAGATGAAGCTGGAGGAAGTTCCCAGAGCTGCATTTTCTCATGAAAATGAGCCAGTTACTTCTGACCTCTGCAGGAACGACTTCTGGAGCTGGTTACCTTATGACTGTGTGAGGACAGACCAGGCAACAGAGGAAAAGCACACCTACTTTTAAATAATAACAGGGGCAGCAACGCTCAGAATAAGGGCTCACACGTCCTGATGCTCACCGTGCCAAGAGTTTTATGGGTATTAACCCATTTGGTTTTCCTCTCAGTGAATCAAGAAGTTGTATTATCATCCCCATTTTATAGAGGAGAAAACTGAGGCTCCATGTGGTTAAGTACGTGCTCAAGGTCACATGGAGACTACGTGTGGGAGCCAGGACTTGAACTCTAGTCTGTCTGGTCTGAACCTGAGCTCTTAATCCCTCGTTAAACTGCTTCTGTCCAGTCTATCCCTCTGCTCTGGTTGGCCACCTTGCCCATCTGGACTTTTGGTCTGGGGATGGGGGGGGAGTGCACAGGGCGAGGCGATCAGAGTGTGCATGGCTCAGAACAGACCTGTGCCTCCAAGGAAAGGACCACCACGGAGACAGAGCAGTGGAGAGGCGGCAGGACAAGGTGACCCTGAATCTGCCTAACCTGGCAGTGAATGACTTGGCCATTACAGGGCTGAGAAGGGACTTGGCAGATGCCTTCTTCTGAACTGTTAGCTTTAATTGTCTGAAAACCCTGCAGTGATGGGCAGCAAGAGACTTTTGGATAAGCTGTGCTGAGACGAATCCACTAAACCCCTGGGTGGCCCAGTGACTGGAGAAAGTGGGAGCCAGGGGATGAGTCAGCTGCTGACAATACAGCACGCCTGACACCGGCTGCCTTCATAGGCATGGGTCATGCGGCAGCCGTCCTCTGGCTCACGGGGTCCTCAGGCCTTCCCCGGCTGGGGGGGAGACCTGTGAGGTCTGGGCCCCCAGCTGAGGTCTGGCACGCATCTTCAGGGGAGTAGCCAAGGTGCCGCTTCATTTGCAAAAGCAAATCTGGCCCTTGTGAATTATTCATTCACTCCCTCAGCAAACAGGCGCTCTGCTGTGTGAGCCGTGACTCATGTGGGGGGGGGGGGGGGGGTGCAGGGCTGTGGGGAGAGGCACATGAATCATCACCACGTGCTGTGCTCGGGGCTGTCGTGGGGGCCTGTCAAGGGCTACAGGGCTGCGGAGGACACTGGGGTGGGGCACAGCCCGGGACCTGGGCTCAGGGTCCAGGAGAGGCCATGCAGGAAGGAATGCTGGCAGAAATGACCATGCTCAGGTTAGAAGGATGTCTTAATCCAGAAGGTCAAGGAGAGGTATCATGTCAGAGAGGGAGCTGCCTTTGGCTCTGGAGATGGGGGAAGAAAAAGGCCTTTCCAGCACCTTCCCAGGGCCAGGGCTCTCTGTGCTCAGAAAAGAGTGTTCCCTGATTCTAATGTGATACCCTCTCCTCCAGCAAGTGGCCATAGCCCCACAGTTGTGATTGCCCAGCCTAGGACACCCTCACCAGGGAGAGGTTCTCTCTGTCCTGGAAATGGGGCTCGATGAGGGGATGTTCTGCTTACACTGACTGGTGACCTGTGACCCGGCCCACACAGGCCCACTCCATTCCTCACGCTTTACTCTTCCCTCCCAGGAGAACTGAAGGGTGTCTTGAGCTCCCAGGACAGCCAGGAGGATGGTCGGGTGCTGACACAGATCCCGAGTTTAGCTGAGGTCTACACTGGGCTCACAAAAACCCATGAGGCTTCATCAGGTTAGAAAATGAGGTGGGCTTAGCCCTCCTCACACACCTGCCCTTGGACTTTCTAATGAATCAGAGTTGCTTTCTGCTGAGGATCCCCTGGTGCTTTAGGGAATGGGGGAGAAGCTTCCTTCTCACCTGAGGATAACCCTTGGGCAGTTGACCTTCATCTCCTGGTACAGCTCCCTCAGATTGATGATCTCCAGAACCTTCACCAGGTTCACAAATGCACGAGGAACCTGAGCAAAGGCAAGGCCAGTCCCCAGGAGAGTAGAGGCTGACGGCTCCAGTCTCTCATCTAGGTCTGGGCCAGCATCTCCTGCTGGATACCTCCCATGCCCCACCCACCTCCTTCATCCCTCCCCATCTCCCTCCCCTCTGCTTTTGACACCTATGTGTTCAGGCTTCTGGAATCAGGACAGTGGCACTGTCAGTGCTGGCTTCCAGGGAAAGGCGAGCAGGAAGTCAGAGCCCTTCCAGGCCATGTCTGAGGCCCAAGAAAGACCGTTGGTTGAGCTGCTCAGAGGCCACACAGTCCAACCTACACACCTCAGCATGGAGGATGTCCAGAGCTTTCCCGATGTTGTCCGTGAAGTTCTGAGGAGAATAGCGGGCCTGCGGGAAAAGGGGAGGTCTAACACCATCCACCACCTAATTTCTCTGTGGACCAGGCTCATTCATATCTTGGGTCCCCTTCTTCTTGTATGTTAGCCAGAATGGGTGACATTGAAACATAAGGTTGGTCTAGGGGGCCCCCAGCCTTCAGACCAAACCCACCATCCTTAGGCTGGTCATGGCTGTGACCTCCCCAGAAACCTTGTTTTTTGCATAAAGTTATGGAAAGCTTTGGATCCACTTTGCATTAATTAGATGCAGGGACTTAGCTAAAGCATCTTACATCTCTGAGCCCCTCTAGAATAGGTGTTGGAGCACGGGACTTCTCAGATCTCCTGTGGTTTGAATGTTCTCTGGTCCCATGGCCCGAGCTCTTCTGCCTTCATGCCTCAAAGTGCCTGGGGACCTGCTGCCCCATCAGATCACTTAAAGACATGATCATAGGGGAAGGGGGTCCTGTGAATCCCCTCCCCCAAGAATAAACACATTTTATGTTATTTCTTCTAACCTCCATACTTGGTGATTTTTAATTTTTTTTTTTTTAAGTGGAACCCTTTCTGTGGCTAAAATCTAACCAAGACCTTTTCCATCAAATGACTCAAAAGTGGAGCAGAGGCCACAGTCCAACTTCCTTACCTGCTTCACTGAGAGCAGTATGCCCACAGCGAGCCCATCACATCCCAGAAAAACCCTGGTGACTTTGAGGTTGTGACGGGTCTGGGGACCAGGGTTGCCCCTTGGGACAGAAGCTCCCCAGGCTCAGTAGGACTCCCCACTTCCCAATTTTGCTCTACTGAGTATCATTTTCCAGCCCTAGTTAGAAGGTCTCCTGCTCCATTTACTCCCCTGACTCCCCCACCATCCTACAAAACACAAATTCCCATGGAAATTCTGACTTTGGGGCCACCATGTTGTCTTTTCTGTGTTATGGTGCATTTTCTCTACCTCCCTCCCAGACTGTGAGTTCCTTGAGGACAGAGCTGCAAGGCTCAGCACCTAGTACGGTGCCTGGCCTATAATACATGCCCAGGAAATGATACCAGACATTAAAGACATTCTGTTTATCAGAAAACACTATAAACAAAATTAAATGGAAATCGACAAACAGGCAGCATATTTGATAAAGGGTTAGTATACTTAATATGAGGGGTTTTTAGAGATCTGTAAGAGAACCATAAATACCTAAACAGAAAGTAGCAGTGGCCTTCATATAGAATTTATCAGGAGGAATTCAAATGAGTATGAAACAAGGGACATAAAGGCTTCTTCCTCCCTACTCATCAAATAAATGCAAAATTTGAAGATACGATTTTTTCATTTATTAGATTAGCAGCTATTAAAACAAATAACATACATTGACAGATGGAACGTGAGGAAGGAGGCATAATTGATGCCAACATTCTGGAAGCAGTTTGGCTATCTGTATCCAAGGCACTGAAAATGTGCAGCGTCCCCCCAGAGTGAGATAGAGAGAAAGATACGTGCTAAGTTAATATGGCAACATGGTAACAACTGTAAAAGCTAGGCGGTGGGTAGATGGGCACTTACTACATAATTCTCTGCATTTCTCAGTATGTTTGGAAATTTCTTGATGAAACAGTAGGGGAAATGTACATACCTTCTTGTCTAAAAGTCTTACTACTCAGGGCATGTATCAGGAAACTATTAGGGGTGCCCATCGAGTTGGATGTTTCTCCTGGTGTCATTTATAACAGGAATAATTAGAAACAATATAAGCTAAATACACAGTAAATGGTGACAGTTAAGTAAAGTATGGCCAATATGGGTTATTGACTAGTTATATGGTCATTAAGAATTATTTTATGGAAGACTACTGACATAGGATCATCTTCCCAATGGATCACTACTGAAAAAAAAAAAAAAGCAGATCACCAAACAATATCTCCAGAAGGAAGCTATTTTTAGCAAATAATAAAGTAACTTCTCCCTTTTCAGAGAAAAATGCCAGAGAGACATTTAACAAAATGTTAGCGATGGCATTTCTGGGTGTTGTAATTACAGAAAATAAGTTTTTTCTTTGTGCTTTGAAGAGATTCCAGTGTGCATTGCTTATAAAATTTAAAAAAAATTTTAAAACCTATTATTTTTAAAGTCAGCTGAATTGCATGTAGAAGAGGTACAGGCACACCTAGCATAGGCAGAAAAGGTGGAGGTTACAAGAAGGCCAATTTGGGCTTGACACAAACACTACCAAAAAATTGGTACTTGCTTATAGTACTAATGAGAGCAAGTTAAAAAGCTGCCCATCTCTGGGAATATTCAACAGCTAGGTTCTCTGGAAGGCATTCCTGCGGCAGGTGGGAGAGCAGTCAACAGGATTTGTGGGGTTTGTCCAGCTCAGAGATTCTGGGGTTCCAGGAAGAAGCACCACACCCACAGGGCAGCAGCCTGGCTCTTGGGGTTCCCATCAGCTTGGAATGACTTGGCTCTGAACTATGCCTAAATGTTTGCATTAGGAAATCATTTTTTTTTTTCCCCATTCAAAACAGAGACGGTAAGGCAGTTCGACGCTGGAAAAAGGAACTGACTTTAATGATCTATACAAAGATATGTCTGATTTTTCTAGATCCTTGGAACATTACCTTGGTTTCTAGAATGATATGATCAGGTTATAAAACCTAATCAAGATAAGTTTCATAACCAGTTCTATCGAGTCTTTGCCTAGAGGTGAATGCACTCTTGGTCTCAGGGTTAATTCCAGGTTATAAGCCCCAAGTGCCAGGCCTACAGCACTTGCGCTAGCCACCTGGTGTGGAAATCCCTCCCTGCAGGAGTCTTGAGTTAAGGGCCTAGAGGCTCACCGGGTCGTTGCAGAAATCACAGAGATCATTGCCTCCTATGAACACGGTTATTATCTTCCAATCCTCCTGAAAATTTATCTTCTGAAATGAACAGGAAACAAACAAGTAAGTGCCTTGCTCCAGAGCTGAGTCAAAAAGACAGAGTAGCAAACCCTGGCAGAGATGGGTCCTCACCTCCCGGAGGGTTTAATGGACATCACTATTTTCTATTCTGTGGTTTTGGGGTCCTGAGGTCATAGGTCACCAGTGGAAGGAGCTAGATCACTTGTGGTTTTTAAAGGTGGGTTCTCTGCACTTCCATGTGGTCCCTGACCCCGACCCTCTCTGTCTCCATGGATTTCTCCGGCTTACTCCCTCTTCCAGGGAATGCTAGCTCAAGCGGGCCTAGGAGACTGGGACTGTGAATTACCGTGTCATTCTTCATCAGGTCCACCAGCCTCCTGGCCTGAACAGGTAAATCCCTGTGGACACAGACAGACAGAAGTCAGGTAATGAGCAGAGACCATGAAGCTGGGGCAGGGAGGGTAGCAATCAAACAGGCAGCAGGAGAGTTGGACTGAAGGCCACCCTCCCATTCCAGAGCACCTTTTCCATCCAGCCTCCTCTGGAGGTGGAGGGTGGGGGAGGGGGGCATTATGACCTTCCTTCGGGACAGGCAAGGCACTCAACATGTGAGCGGGGGACTTAGCGGCATGTTTCTTTTCCAGGCCAGGCTCACTCAGGGCAGACAGAAGGCTGCATGTGCATTTCATGTCACGCATGGCTTGGTATGAGCCTGCCTATGTGGGTGCCGTGAGCTTTGCCTGCAGGGCACCCGCACCATCAAGGTCAAGTCAGACATACCCAGGTTTGACATTTAGTCACCTCCTGCTAACTGCGGGAATGTAACCTAAGTGTGCCGTCCCCAAAGACTGCAAAACATGGAGATAAAACCCTGTATCTTCAAGGATCCTGAGGAGCAGCACTTGAGACAAGCAAAGCAGCTTCATGGACTAAGACCCCCCCCCCCCCCCCCCTTTTAGAGCCAGGCTGGGCCCAGCCCCGACCAGCCGGGAGAGCTTGACAAAGTGCTTAACCTTGCAAACCCTTAGTTTGGTCCTGTGTAAGATGTGCATGGGAAGCACGCCTTCTCCACTCAGTTGTCGGATGCATTAAATAGAGAATTTAGAGCAGCACGTGGTAAGCCTCCATATTAGCAACGACCCACTGAATCCCGTCTCCTATCACCACCGCCATCCCCCGTCTCTGGCACCACCCCAGCAGGACACAGTGGTTGTCATGTCTTCACAGGGGACTAGGCAGGTATCAGATCTCCTGGGCGGGGATCTCCTTGCGTCTTGGTTCCCTCATCACTGGAAGCCATCAGGATGCCTGCTCTGAGGACCAGAGCTGGAAGATTACTTGAGCCTCAATATCACCGTTAAGAAAACCTGGGTGTGTGACCTGCACAGAACATGGGGCTAGTAAACGTGAGGGTGCCTGCTAGGTTGGGCACAGCAGGTATATAAGATGGGTTATTACCAGACCTGGGCTAGGGCCTGCCAGGCACAAGGAATACAGGTCACGTGGTCGAGGTGACGCATTTGTTCAGGCCACTGTGCCTCTTTGTGCTACAGTTTCTTCATCTGTAATATGGGAGCAATCGTCACCAACCCCTCCCTATGACTCAGGAAGTGCTTGGACGGATGGATTACTTGCACAAAAGGGCCCCACGGCTTTGAGGAAAGCAGGAGAGAGATCCATGGTCATATGAATCATGAACTTTATGTTCTCCACCAAGGACTCCTTCTTGGACGCCTCCCTGACCTAATCAAGCTTACAAACATCTCTCTGGATACCACTAGTTGACATATGCTTGAAAAAACCCCAAAATTATGGTAATATTAATGCCAAAATTTTGGGGCAGTCAATTGGATAGCCTTTTACCCTTCTCCCACCAAAAGGAAGACGAAGCCACAGAATTTATTATGAAACGGATTAGGTTTTGGAAAAATTTCTGATTTGGATGACTCCCGTCCTGAATAAATGGGAGTTACTCAGGTGAACTGTAGATTCGGGATGGTGTTGAAAGCTGGTTAAATGATGTCAGGGAATCTGGGAACTAAACACAGAATCCCGAGGAACTACGTGGCAAAGAGGTTTGCGATTATTCTGGAAGAAAAATAGGATTAAGAAACAGAGAGGATCTTTCCATATTTTTTCTAGATTGGATGCAGTATTCGCTTTTGTCTGACCAGGTGGCAAATCCGAAAAAGCACCCTAGGCTTGGGGATCAGGGAGAGAAATGGAGGTGCAGGACCCAGGAAAGCTGGCCCTGCTCTCCGGTTCTCAGGAACCTGCCATTCAGGGTGCACGGACCACAATAATGGTCCCCTTGCTCCCCAACAGTTTCCCCAGGCAGGTCCCACAGCCCTGCTGCATTGTTACTAGCATGACTATGCTGACCCAGTGTGTGTGTGTGTGTGTGTGTGTGTGTGTGTGTGTGTGACTTATACCCCCCAGAACTTTCAGCTTCAACACGGCATCGAGGATCATAACCGCCCCATGGGACAGGTTCACCGCCAGCCCCATCTCGGAGGCTAAGGCTTCGGAGGCTGGGGCAGGGGCGGGACGTGTGTGCCCGGACTCAGACGCTTGGCTTCCCTCTTGGGAGGGCTCTCTCAATGACCCAGCAAAGATGCAAAGAGTAGAGCCTGCAAAGACTGCCTGGAAAGCATGTCCCCCCGCCCACCCTGCCCTGGGAAGGGAAGGGCAGGACAGATGGAGCATTAACAGAGTCATAAAAACTGGAACTGGGAGTCTGAGAGTCGGCCCCCTCTTACCCAGCCATCTTCTGTGGACAGGAGTAATGTGCTCCAAGCATATGCCTGGCATCAGAGTAAACTGTGACTAGTTCCTGGGGTGGTATTGGGGGTGGGCTAATATGTTTCTATGTCCCACAGTGAGGGACACCCCCAGGAGAGCCATTCAGTCCAGTCTTTGACCCCCAGAACTCTCCTGTGGACCAAGGCCCTCTTCCCTAGCCTTCAGCTCTACACCCCAATCTAGGCCAAGCCCCTGACTAGGTCCCCAGAGGATCTGTGTGGTCCCCCCCAAGCTCCCCTACTTACTCAGCTCGGTCTCCTGCCACAGCCTGATTTAGGAAGGCTCCAGGGCTGTTTTCTTTCCCGGTGCCAACAGAGAAGCCCCTCAGGGAAGGGTTGAATTCCCTGAGGATGTCTGGAAACACAAAGAAGAGACACATTTAGTAACTATCCTAAACCGTCTTCAGATTCCTTCGATAAATGCCGGTGCATGTCAGGGACAAGGGACCCTCACCCTTAGAGCCCTTAACCTTACTGTTCTCTCAACTTGGAAAGAAGGTGTCGAGTAGGCTGATGCTTAACCAGGGCTTAACAAATTCCTGCTGAATAAACGTGAGTCTGGCTTTGGTGCTCCTCTCATGCATTTTTCTTTTTGTTTTCTTCTTCTTTTTAAAAAATAAATATTGAATTTATTTATTTGGGAAAGAGAGAGAAACAGCGAGCAAGCGAACATGAGCAGGGAGAGAAGGAGAGGCAGGCTCCCCGCTGAGCAGAGAGCCTGATTCGGGGCTCGTTCCCAGGACCCCAAGATCATGACCTGAGCCAAAGGCAGTGGCTTTAACCCACTGAGCCACCCAGGCGCCCTTCTTTTTACTTTCTTGATGGTATCCTTTGAAGCTCAGAAGTATTTCATTTTGTCCAATCTGTTTTTAGTTTTGTCACTTGTCCTTTTGGTGTTATATCTAAGGAGGCTTTTTTAGCCCAAGGTCATGAAGATTTGCTTCTATATTTTCTTCTAAGGGTAACTTTAGCTCTTAAGCCTATGATCCATTTTGAGTTAAATTTGTATACGGTATGAGGTAGGAGTCCAACTTCATCTTTTGCATATGGCTGTATAATTATCCCAGCACCATTAATTGAAAAGACTATTCTTTCCTCATTAGTCTTGGTACTCATATTGAAAATAAGGTAACCATACGTATGAAGGTTTATTTATGGACTCTCGATTCTATTCCATTAATCTATACGGCTATCCTTACGCTAGTACCACACTGTCTTGATTATTGGAGTCTTATTAAGTTTTGAAATCGGGGACTGTAAGTCCACTGAATTTGTTCTTTTGCAACATTATCTTGCATATTCTGGGTCTCTTGCATTTTCACATGAATTTTAGGGTCAGCTTGTCAATTTCTGCAAAGAAGCCAGCTGGAATTTTGATAGGGATTATATTGGATCTGCAGATTAATTTGGGGGATGCTGCCATCTTATCAATATTAAATCTTATGATTCATGAACATAGGATGCCTTTCCATTTATTTAGGTCTGATTAAACTTCTTTCAGCAATTTTTTTTTAAAGATTTTATTTATTTATTTGACAGAGAGAGATCACAAGTAGGCAGAGCAGCAGGCAGAGACAGAGGGGAAGCAGGCTCCCTGCTGAGCAGAGAGCCCAATGCGGGGCTCGATTCCAGGACCCTGAGATCATGACCTGAGCCGAAGGCAGAGGCTTTAACCCACTGAGCCACCCAGGCGCCCCTCAGCAATGTTTTGAAATCTTAAAAGCATAAAAATGAACTTTGTCAAATTTATTCTTATGTATTTTTTGATGCTATTGTAAATGGAAGGTTATCTTTTAATTTCATTTTGAGGTTATTAATTGCTAGTGTACGGATATGCAAAAATTAATTTTTGAAATTTTGAAATTTTGAAATCTTGCTGAACTCATTTATTAGTTCTAATAATTTTTAATTATTAGTTCTAATAATTTTAATATTATTTCTAATAATATTTAGAAATATTAGTTCTAATAATTAATTCCTTCAGATCCTATATATAAGGTTGTGTCACCTGCAAATACATATAACTTTACTCCATTTCTAATCTTGATGCTTTTTCTTGCATTTTCTTAACTTTCCTGACTAGAACCTCCAGCTTAATGTTGAATAAAAGTGTCAAGAGTATACATCTTGATCTCATAAGGAAAGCATCTTGCCTTTCCTCATTAAGTATGATGTTAACCGTGGGCTTTTGTAGATACCCGTTATCAGATTGAGAAAATTTTCTTCTATTTTTAGTGTGTAGAATATTTTTTATCATGGATATTAGTTTTTGTAAAATACTTTTTCTTATCTGTCAAAATAATCATGTAGTTTTTGTCCTTTATGCTCTCGATATAATGTATTATATTAATTGATTTTTTATTTGCAACTAAACTTGCATTCCCATATAATCATGGGGTGTAATCCTTTTTATATGTTGTTGTACTTTGCTTGCTATATTTTGTTGCGGATTTCTGCACATACATCCAAAAGGGATATTGGTCTGTAGTTTTCTTTCCCTGTAATATCTTGGTCTTATTTTTGTTATTAAGATAATAATGTTAATAAGATAATATATTAAGATAAAAAATACTTACGAGGGGTGCCTGGGTGGCTCAGTGGGTTAAGCCGCTGCCTTCAGCTCAGGTCATGATCTCAGGGTCCTGGGATCAAGCCCCACATCGGGCTCTCTGCTCAGCAGGGAACCTACTTCTCCCTCTCTCTCTACCTGCCTCTCTGCCTACTTGTGATCTCTCCCTCTCTGTCAAATAAATAAAATCTTTAAAAAGAATACTTAGGAATATGTAATATCTTTGTCTTATTCTTTTTATTAAGATAATATAATTTTTATTATTAAGATAATAGTATCTTTGTCTTATTTTATTATTCTCATAGAATGAATTGGGCAGTATTCCTTCCCTTTACATTTTTGGGAGGAGTTTGTGAAGAATTGATGTAAAATTTTTCTTTCAGTGTTTGATAGAATTCAGTAGTGAAACCAAAAAAGCCTGGGCTTTCTTTGGTGGGCAATTTCAAAATTCAATCACTTTGTTATGTATCTATTCAGATGTTCTATTTTTGTCTTGAGTCGGTTTCAGTCATTTGTGTCTTTCTAGGAATTTTACCATTTTCTCTGAGTTATCTCATTTATGGACATACAATTATTCAAAACACTCTCATAATCCTTTTTATTTCCACAGTAATGCCTCCTCTTCTGTTCCCAATTCTGAGGCTCTCCCCCTCTCACCCCCCTTGATCAGTCTGGTTAAAGACTTGTCATTTGAGTGCATGATCCGTTCAATCTCATGCACTCTGATGTCTTTACCACACTGGATCTGCACTTGACTGTCACTTTTCCATCTCCCCAGCTTGGCTGAGAACTCCTGAGAGCAGGCTCCATATACACCCCAGACTCTCACATACGCTCAGCAAAGGCCTGTGGACTGAATGAAGGATGACGCAAAGCTGACGAAGCGTGGGAGGTGTGCTACGAGTCACGGGGTTACTGAGAAAGGATTCCAGGCCCGAACTCTACTCTCTCAGCTCCAATACAGGGCATTTTGCCCCGGTCTCGCAATCAGCTAGGATATGGGAAAGGAATGGGCAAGGCACCAGCCATCTAGGCATCAGGCCAGGTGGCAGAGTCTTCTCTAGGACCAAGTTCTGCAATAGGACCTACACAACACAGAGGCATTGGACTCCTTCCTTGTGGCTTTGGGGACATTGTGCCCAATGGATAGAAATTACTCTGATTTCTACTCAGTAGAAGGAAGAGCTGTGAAGTCACTAAAGCCATCTGGAAATAGAAAGGGTTGTCCTTGGTTTCCGGTTACTGGAGGAAACCAGCACAGGCCAGCTAGCTACCTACCAGGAAAACCATAAAATGGCACTCCGCATTGTTTAGACTGAGAACTTGCTGGTTTATGTGGTTATCTATGCCAGAAATGTTCCATTACCTTTCTTTTCTTGATGAATTCTAGTTCTTAAAACCGCTTTCCAGAAGGCAGCTTTAACCGCCTTCCTATTTATTTCCCCTTAAACATGTACGTAGCTCTAATTGTTGGTACACTGGCCTGTCTTTAGGGAGACGCACCCCAAAGAAAATGTGATGATGGCATGAGGGCGGGGACCTTGGTTCATGCTCCTACTTCCCAAGCAGCCAGAACTGGAGTCTTTGTTGGATGAAATTGAAGAGGGAGTCAAACTGAGCTTCTATTCTGACCCTAAGTTCTCGGAATTTTTCTAACCCATTTTCATGCAGTTATCTCTGTGGGGATTATCCGGCTCCTACAGTCAAACTGTCCTCAAAGCTCTAGGAAGGAAGAATCTGAACAGGCAATGATCCATCGCTGGGCCAAGTGCATGGGGGGGGGGGGTCCCCCGGGGGGAGGGGGTGAGGACTGTCTCAGTCCTTCTTGAATCACTGTAGCGAAAGGTCTTGAGCCATTAGCCATTTCTAGTTATTTTCTCCACGATAATAGAGTGGGAATAAAGTGGTGGGATATTGTGTAGGATATTAGAGTGGGAACTGGTGGGCCCATGCTGGGCCAGCTCCCGCCCAGTCGATCACAGTCACAAATGCAGCCCAGACTACCTCCCCTTGCAAGAGCAAAACCAATAACACTACATGAGGCTCTATCAGTCCCCCCAGCCATGTGGAGATTAAGCCATATCTACCATCAAAGTCTCAGAGCCTTACCCACCTCAGATAACTTCTCAGTTACATTACATACTGAGATATATTCCAGACTCTCACATATTGCAAAGGGGTAATTACAAGAAAAGTCAATGAGATCGGGACCAGTTAAGTTTCTTAGGCAAGATTTTTAGGTAGAAAGTGGGAAGGGAAAGTAATGTAACGAGAACATTTCGTGCATGCATGCTTTAGGAACACACACTGTGATGTGTGTGCGCTAAGGAGAAGAAAAGGACGCCATTCAGAGAATGTGGCTCAAGGCTTAAAAAAAAAAAAAAAAAATCATTCCTAGCAGGCCATCGCTGAAGTGACTTAAGGGAAACTTTTGGGCCCCAAACCCCAGTGTGTTTGCATAGCCTGCACAAGGTCGCTTCAGCCCTCACGGCGGCAATAGAGGCGTTTCCGAGAGTCACACTCAGGAATTCAGCATCTTTGCATGCAGTGGTGCTTGATGCTGCCCCGACCCAGGTCAACGCCTCCCACAAAGGTGCTCTGCTCAGAATGACAGGCAAAGCGGGTGCCCTTTCCGGCTTTCTAGACTCATTTCCTAATAATGGCTTGCACTAAGATTTGGCCTGAACTCTCTTCTCCTCTCTGACTCTCTTCCTTCCTCGGACGAATAGTATTTCTTCCAAAACACATCTCTCCGAGGCTTTCCCGACGCTCACCAAGCAGAGCAGGGCCCCCCCTGCCTCGGGGACGCAGCGCCCCCTGGCGAACGCGGCAGAGTGGCACCGCCCGGCTCCCTGCCGATCCCACGGCCGCCACCAGGAGGCGCTGCAGAGCCGCGCGGGCGAGCCCGCCTGCCAGCCCCCAGCCCCGGGCAGCGCGTACTCACTTGGCAGGGTGGTGACGCTGTTGAGGTTGTGATCGCCTCCGCCACTGTGGTGGGGGGAACAGAAAAGAAAAGGGAGTCTGAGAATGCCGGCGACGCCAGAACAGCTCAGACGCTGCCAAGACAGGCCTTTCTCCTTCTGGGAGACACCCGGGGGCTTGGGCTTGTCGTTTCCTTATTATTGCAGTGGAAAACCAAACCAGGACACAGCAACTCCTCTGCCTTGTCCCCACAAACCGGAACATCCAGCCAAGGAATGGATTTATAGGCACGACAGACTTTGTGTTGGTTTTTAACTCTGAGTGTTGACATTGGGGTCTGGGAACCAAGTGGGCCTCTTCACCCTCTTTTTAAAGGCAAAGCGACCCTTCCCTGGATGCCGAGCCCAGTCGTGCCCCACCAGCCACGGCCGCTGGGCCTGGCTATTACCACCGACAACAGAGTGGAGAGGTTTGCCCTCTCATCCTCTCTTTCTATTTGGCTTAGGAAAACCTGCTGTAAAAGGGTGTCTTCTAGGGTGCAACCCATCTTCCAAGCTGCTTCTAAAATTCCAAGGAAATCAGAGTTGGATGGGTTTCTAGGCATGAAAATATGGAACATTCCAAAGTTTATTGGATTCCCTGCTTTTCCATATCCCCTCTTTCTCTGCCAAGTATGTCTGGGAACATTTAAAAAGGGTCTCAACATGTTTGGGGTTTATTTCTGTGCAACGTCACAAGGGAGGATGCCAGGGATTCAACACTCTGCTTCAGTCTGGGGCCAGAGATGCCCGATTCCAGGCTGAGGAAACAGCAAACCTGCCCTCTCACGCTTGGCAGGAGCTGGGTGTTCAAAGCATGAGTCCAGCTCCCTGCAGCCAGTGGCAGCCTGGATTTGATTACAGCCAAAGCAGGAGAAGCCGGCATGAGGCAGTCACGATGGGGGAATGTGCCAGATTAGGGGTCAGGAACCATCTGCTCTTTCTGTTCTTTTGCCATCTGGCTGTGTGACCGCAGACAGGTTACTTGCCCTCTCTGAGCCTCGCTTTCTCATCTGGAAAATGAAGCCCCTTTAATAATGATGCCTGCTACCATTTCGATCTACTTTGTGTCAGGCACCATGCTGGAGGCTTAAACTCTAACCCTCCTGATAGTGCTCAGGCAGTATTAGCATCCTAGCACTGCCAGTAAGGAGACAAGCTCAGAGACGTTAAGTAACTTGCCCAGGGTTGCACAGAGCTGGGCAGCTAGGATTCAGGCACAACTCTAGTTTCAAAGGCCACTGCCCCTTCTGAGCTTATGCCCCAGAGGGAGAAATGAAAGCTAGGGAATATTTTCAAGCCAAACATTTGTGCAGTTTCTCCCCCAAACTCCTCCTGCTCAGGTCTCAGTTCCTGTCCTGGGAAATGTAGTGGTTTGGGGAAGCTTTGCTTTCCTTCCTCCAAGTAAAGCAGAAGTGTCTCATTGAAAATCACTCATCAGGTGGTTCATGTGCCTGCTAGGGGAATGGTTTTCTGGGATGCTCTGGGGTCCCCCCTCCCCCTGCTGCACTGAAGGGGTCATTCAGGGTCTTACCACATTCTTACTCACCTCCAGGACAGGCCTCGGTACTGAGTCAAGACATCTAAGATGTCCCCAGGCTTGGATCCGGCCCCATTACCTGCCTGACAGGGAACATGGAAGGGTGAGTTTCCTTGCCTGCTGGCCAGAAACTCCCCGATTCTGGGTCTGGCTGGGAACGCCTGGGCACCCCCTAGAGTCCAGAGTCAAGACAGGCCCCAGTCCTGATGTGCTTCCTGCTTCACACGAGTTGAGCGAGAGCTCCCGCTGGAAATCCTGGCGCCAACCACAGCGTGGCCTCACCCTAAGAAACCCTGCCCAGACCCAGATCAGGTGCACCAGGCTAGCAGAACTGCTCTGGAAATTAGACAGCGGTATCCGTTTTTCCAAAGGACACATTTCAGGGTCCCATTTGCCTCATTCTTCAAAGTTGTGAAACAAAAGCCCATCACAGTCCTTTTATATCAATATCGCTCATGTACACACAATTTAAAAAATAGAAGAAAATAAAATGTCATATCCCTACCCTTCAGTTGGAGAGAGAGCCTGGTCTTTTAAAACCTCAACCTGGACACACTCTGCAGGTGCATGACCCTGGCCTAAAGTGTGTTACTTCTAAGCAGGGCCATGGCAAAGGTCATGCTGAAGACTGGTCTCTCAGACAGCATGGGGAGAGGCTGGCCTCCATGAGAGAGGACCTCCCCCAGCCCATCGGGGGGACCGCTGCCCTCTGGGGCCCCATTCCTCCGCCACGTGCCATGAATGTTACCCTCCAAATGGTGCCTCCCAGGAAGTCCTGAAGAACTGTGCCGGATTCTTGATGAGTCATTATCCCGAGAGAACTTGGAGGGGACCAGGGGTTGGAGGGTAGCAATACCAGGCCATGCCCAGCAGGAAGTGGTTGGGATAAGCCATGCTAAGGACCAGCCTGCCTGTCCTTCCAGAAAGTTAGGAGCAGCAGGGGGTTTGGGGTGAAGAGTCGTTGAGGGGTCATGGGGACACAGCTGCAGTACAGGGAGAGGATCCGGACTTGGAGTCGGGCTGGTGCGAGCCCAGCCTCTGGGAGCTACGCAGCCGTGGGCCCTCGCTTCACCTGCCTTATGTGTTAAGTTTAATCGCATTTCACAGGACTGTGTGGGTGAGGCGAAATGAGACAGGTCAAAGGCTGAACGGCCACAGATCTGAACAGTGCCTGCTGGCCTTTCTGGAAGATTCCGCTGGAGGCCCTGAACTCTACTGACCCAGAGAGTAGCGGCTGGAAACGTCTGTAATGAATCACTACTGAGCAGAAGCGCGTGTCTGGGAGCCTCTGGGACCCTCCACCCTGTCTCTCTAGGGCCTGATTTTGCTTTTCCTGGATAGCACTTTGCACGCCTGAAGGGTCACCGTGGAGTGGCTGCAGGAGTGAGCAGGGACCATTTTCCCACTCTCTCTCCCACTCCCCCGCCCCACCAGCACCTGCTCCTGTGTCCTCCTCTCTTCTCCCTCCTTTAACTTCCTCTGGGACAAGTGCCAGGGCTTTGAAGGAGCCTCGCACCACAGGGGAGACCTAGTCCGATCTGCCCACCCCTGCCAGGCTGTGAGATCTGTCCCAGCTGCTCCCTCTGAGGTCCCCCCACTTCCTGCTCGCTCCGTCATTCCAGTGTTGGGAGAGGAATACGAGGTTAGGCTGGACGTGGGGGAATGTGGGGCCAGGAATGCTGGGTCCAGGGCCGGTGGGCTGGAGAAGGGCTGGAGATGGCCGCAGTGGAGAGTTCCTCTCTCCGGGATCTCCTAGGAGTCAAGACCGCCTTCCACAGTGGGGGTAACTCACCGTGAGAGAGTCACCCAGGGCGCCTATGACCTTGATGTCAGCCGGCTTCAGCCTATGAACTGAGAACACACACCCATGAATGGCAGAGAGAAAATGCATGAATGAAAATGAATGAAGACCTTCCTGGGAGACTGAGAGAAAGTCCAATTGTAATAGCAACTCAGTTGGACAGAGAGTCTAAGAGCCCATCCTTGTCATAAGGTTCCACGGTAGCAGCTGCAGGGTCCACCTGCCCTCTCCTCCTGAGGATGCCCTCGGAGGCTCGGGAGCTGGACGGCGGACCCATCTTTGGGCTGGTGGGGGGGGAGGCGGGGCATGGTGTCCAGGGCCTTTGGTGAGAGCTGATGCCACCAGGTGAGCAGATCCCGTTGGGGCCTGAAGCCGCCCCTGGCCACTCGGTCTGAGGATGAGGAAGGAATTGTGGCAGAGATGCAACCAACCCTTCATCTATTCTGGGATCTACTGATAATTGGGATCAAATTTTATATCATCCATATATTGATGAACAGAATCAGCTCGGCTTTTCTAAAGTGAAAAGGAACACGCTTTTATACCAGTGACTGATTTAAAAAAACAAACAAACAAAAAAAAACAAGGTGAAGTTCATATAACATAAAATTAACCATTTTAAAATCAATGATTCAGGGGTGGTTAGCCCACCTGCAATGGGTGTATGACCATGACCTCTGTCTGGTTCCAAAACACTTTTATTTCACCCCAAAGGAGACCTGTACTTATTAAGCCCTCACTCTCCACGCCCCTGAGAACCATGAATCGGTGCTCTGTGGATTTTCCTATTCTGGGTATTTCATATAAATGGAATTTTACACCATCTGACCCCTCTCGTCCTGCCTTCTTCCCCTTTCTATAATGATTCTGAGGTCCATCCGTGTTAGAGCACAAGCCAGGATTTCATTCCTTTTTTTTGCTGAATAATATCCTATTGTATGGCTATAACCACATTTTGTTTATCCATTCACCTGCTGATGGACATTTGGGTCGTTCCCATCTTTTGGGTCTTGTAGCCATGTTACTATGAACATTCATATTATAAATAAATACAAACATTTACTTATAAATGTCTGTCTCCAATTATTCAGGGTATATAGTGAAGAGTGGAATTGGCGATCCTAAGATAAGCCTGGGCTTAGCTTCGTGAGGAACCACCAAACTGTTTTCGGCAGCTCAGCTCTACTTTGTTCATCTTTGGAGTTTGAGCACATACTGTCATGTAGCCCAGCAGCCATTTACTCGTCTGATAAACACGCTGACCACCGCTTAATGGCCGGGTGCTCTAGAAACGACAGAGGGATCAGAAATGGGGAGAGAGAGGCCTCCAGGAACTCACAGGCTAAGGAAGAAGTAAGAACCGCCCAGTTATAATTATCTATAAGCTGATAAACCCTCTGGGAGACAGAGAGTGAAGTTCTGGAAGTTCTGGACTTACAAGAATGATTTACCCCCGTGGCGGGGGGTGTATGAGGGGGGTGGTTCAGAACAGGCTTCATGGAGAAGGTAGTGTTTGAACTCATGGCATGACGAGATAAGGATGGGGGAGAGGGAGGTTGGGGATTGGAGGGACAAGCATCAGGAATGCCTGTGGTATGGTAAAGTGAGAGATGTCTGTAAGGAACAGACAGTGTGACTTAAGTGGAGGGTCTGTAAAGGAGCCTAGCACAAGATAACATTGGAAAGGTAGATTAGGGCCACAGGCCTTTTATGCCCAGCTAAAGGCCCAGTAACAGGACTATTGCTACATGTATAATTACTTGCATGTATACACTTGTACTGCATCTATCTACCCCTTGACCTAATACGCAGATGAACATGAACACAAACGCATGTTGAGGACCACAACTTAAATTCCTACACTCTCAGTAAGGCATCCAATGAAACACAGAGCACCAGATGGTTTAGACCCATTGCTTTTGACCCACAGGACTACACAGAGCCCGCTTCACCCATCAATATCCAGATCATGGTTGTAGAATTCTATCTGCACCAGAAGCCATATTAGCATTCAGTAGAAACAACGTTCAAAGGGATCTCCAAGTCTTATCTCCTTCCCGAGAGACATCTTTTCTACCTGACTTCTATACCGTCTGCGGATGGGGAGCTGGTGCTCCCATGGAGGATATGCTCAATGGAAAAGTAAAAGTCCCTGCCTCTTCCTATGACAGCATGCAAACTGACACACGCATAATTGTGAATGTGTGTGTGCAAAACATACAGATCAGTGGTCTCAAATTTGAGCATGCATCAGAATCATCTGGAGAGGTTGTTAAAACACAGATGGTCTTCTTACCCCCAGAGTTCTGCTTTAGTAGGTCGTGGGAGGGGGTGGGCTAAGGATATGTGGTTAGAAGAACAATATCAAATCACAAAGCCAGCTGCACAACATTAGCACACATCCATGGGGTTGAGCCTGAGAACTTGAAAATGACCTCTTCTCAGAGAAATTGGGCTATGGGTAAAAAAGGCAACAAAACAGAAAATAAGACCTCCTCCCCTCAACTCCAGAGGGCTTATTTTAGTTTCTGGTGATGACAGTCAATCACTCTGTTCTTGTTGCCGTAACGTGTGACATACACAGTGAACACTGAATACTTGTTAGTGGGCAAAGGCTCGGGGAACTCTTTGAAGCTGGCACAATGCGGAGGAGATGGACAGATGTGCTTCAAAAGCACATTACAGTTTGCTAAAGAGGCAGCTGAAACCAGTCATCCCATCACCTAAATTTGTAGCAGACAAAGGAAACATACACACATACATGCGTGCACGTGTGTCCACCTCTATCTATGTGTAGATCAATCAATGGCGGGGGGTGGGGGTGGGGTGGGGGGGTGGAGGGGGTGGTGTCCTCCTGTTGGCCGGGAAGGATTTCCTTTGAGAGATAAGAAACCAAATGAGCCAAGCCTACATGGGAGGAGTCTGACTTATCTGGGATTTTATTAAGACAGAGCCCCACATGTTTCATTTGTTTACTATCCTGTAGACCTTGATTTGAGCTTTGCTAATATCATCATGTATGACAAAGACCCAGCCTGCAAACCCAGAAAAGTACTTTAGCAATTGCTCTCCTTGGACCAAGAACTATTTAGAGATAAGATTAAATTTATATGGTCTGATTAGCTTAACATTATCTGGTACAAACTGTCCACCACCCTGAAAAGAGCTGATAAATACATCAATAACTCATCAAGATTTCTACAGTGGGGGCCTCTTATCGGAAGGCCATCCAAGCTATGATGGAATGTCCTGAATAATGAGGAAATGGCAGATGATAGAATGGGGAAAAGACTGGACACTTTGGAGTTTTGTCTTGTACAACCCAACAGTTGAAACCACCCGGGGCCATCATCCGATAAAACCAGCCTTCTCTTAATTTTTAGGTACAGGCTGCCTAACCCATGGCTCTCTGATTTTAGACACCTATGTGAAGACTCCTGCAATGGTGGTAAACTGCTGGGACAAGGTTAGAACCTTGCTTCTGCCTTCGAAGTGCTTCACTGTGGAGTTATCTGAAGAAATACGCACATTGCACACAGGAGCTCAAGAAATGCGTTCAGTTGAGTTACAGGCTTAATTACTGGCTCTGTGTCAGAGACTTTGCAGCTCTTGAAGCTTTAAATGATGGAAACTACAGGGAGAGGAAATACTTATTCATCCAAGTGTCTTCAGCTGATTTTGGATTTGCTCAGCCAACTGGTCCCGCTGGGGGGCAAGCAGGCTCTCAATCCCTGCGGGGCATTGTTCCTTCCTTCCTAGTCCCAGCCTCAAGACCCATGAGCAGGTGGTGTGATGAGAGAAACATTTCCAGGGCCTACGTTGCATGTTACACAGTCGGCTCACAGCAAAGCAAAACCCTTAGCGCTCAGCTGGGGCTGTAACTTGGGCATTTTTCCTACTAGCTTTTGAATCGCTGGTTTTAGTCAAATGGGTACAATGAATGATGTCAAGGACTTAGAAAGGAATCGATGTCTTCAATGAATGTAAATGAACTGTTCTGACTTTGTACTGTTGGTGACAGTGGCATCTCTATTTGTGGATCTCTATTTTCAAATCCTATGAAGTTTTCCCTCTGCGTGGAATTAGCCTCTTGACTTCAAGATGGCCAACTTCAGCAAGGAGCCAAGAGCCACTGTCCTCCAGGCTCCTGATTGCAACTCTTTTGTTTGCAAAAGGCTACTCTTTTTCTCCCTGGGAAAGCCTCAGGTCAGCTGCAAGGCACAATGTATTTTTCTTAGTCATCCCAAATACGCTAGGGGCAGGCCATGGGGTAATATCAAATGAGGTAAGGGGTACCTGGGTGGCTCAGTGGGTTAAAGCCTCTGCCTTCGGTTCAGGTCATGATCCCAGGGTCCTGGGCATCGGGCTCTCCGCTCAGCAGGGTGCCTGCTTCCCTTCCCCTCTCTCTGCCTGCCTCTCTGCCTACTTGTGATCTCTGTCTGTCAAATAAATAAATAAAATCTTAAAAAAAAAATAAAATGACACAAGGATGTACAAAGTTAGAAAGCCCACAGGAGATAGACCTCCACAAAATGCACATATGCACCGCCTGGGAGGAAAAATGGGTGGCTTTTATCGATTCCTCTAGCTGCCAAGTACCAACCGGTCATAAAAAATTACATCAACTTTATATATCTCATCCCAAAGCCTCATTGATTGGTGGAAGGGGTTTATCCCCTGTGGGTCCCACAGGGAATGAGTAAGGCCCCCAGGTTGCTGGGACTGTGGCCTGTTGATGAAGGCAGTCCCCAATGGTGAGACATCACTTTTGGTTAGCTCGGGGTATCTGTGGGTGGTTGGAGAGAAACACTAGGGAAGCAGGTGACAAGGGAGGCTTTTGAAAGAACTCTGAAGCACAACGGTTGTTTTATATAGAATCTTAGTGAAAAACTGCCTTAATGGAAGGCACTTAGATCTGGTCGGTTGGAAAGATCTTTTTCAACTCAGAACTGTAGATTTGCTAAAATAAAAATACTCATTTAGATTAATTCCATGAACATCCGCTGGCCTCCTGTATGTGCTGAGTCATTGGAGGTGTAAAGATGAGATGGCCTGGTCTTGTAAGTACGCATCAGAGTCTACCATCTCAATTAGAGATTGCAAACATGATCTCCAAAGCAGTGAACGATCTTACCAGAAATATGACAATTATCAAGGAAAACTAATGATGTGGCCCCATGCGAAGTCTTTTTAACTACCCCAGCAATCCCAAGGATGGCTAAAATGTTTAATCAGAGATCACGTGCAGTGATGAAACGTGTTTTTCATTATTGTCCAGTTAGCTGTGGCCATTTTCTAAAATGACTTTCAGGCAGGACTCAGAAAGGCAGGCCCTGCTCTCATTCAGGAGGGCGGCTCCCCAGCATTTTGGTTCCATGCCCAGTTGCTTAGATCAAGGAGACGGAAGTCTATCCATTTGCTTATTCAGATGGTCCCTATCACCAGAGTATCTTCAATCTCAAGGTCTTAAGATTTCTTGTGCATATCTCTTCAAGTGCCAATGAACACAATAATCTCTGGGGTCAGGGAATAAAGAAGAGGTTCACATTTTTATCTGGGGTTTGATGTTGAGATATGTTCTACGGGATGGGTTGGTTATCATCGACATGACAGGAACATAATCTAGGCAGATTGCAAAATGCTTTATAGCTCATCCTCTCAGAATAAGATTAAAAAGGAGATGGATATCATTTCTCTATAAAGACTGTAGTGATGGCAACGTTCAAATTCTGCCTTCCTATTCCTGCCTACGTCTGTCCGTACATATATAAGTACACCTTTGGGGTTTGGCTGTAGGACGGTCTATGTTAGAAGCTAATAATTTGTCTCTGCTATTAAAGTTTTGCTAGCAAACTAGCCAATAGGGAAGACTGTCACCAGGTAGGAAGGAGGGAAAATTCTAAAGACTGAATGGATGTCCTCACGAGCGCCTTCTCACCTATTCCAACCCCTGCAACTTAGAACAAGAGGTGGCTATACACCGAAGATTTGGTACAGGCATTTTTAACTAGCTTGCTAGTCCTATGACTTAATTTGTGCATGGAGAGCTCAGACATCCAGGAAGGGTCAGGCTGACAGCTCACTGTTCTAGTGCTCAGCAAAAGGGAACGGACTACAAAGATCTATGTCCCTGAAAGAATCCTGCTAAGCACAGTGACATCCCCAAATCTGAATTCCTACCTTGGAAGTCAGCTAGGAGGCATTCAACAATCATCAAATAAATGAATGAACATGCAAACAAGTCAGTGAACAGATGAGTCACCCTCTAGGACCAAGCAAGCACAGGAACCTACTGCACTATTGCAGGATGTTCCTGGGCTGATGTTTTGAGTCCTGTAGGCCAACACACAGCCTCCCCTCACTTCCTCAAGACCACCATGGCCATGTGCACACAGCCATCACTCTCAGGCTGCCTCACCTGGAGGGAAAGAGCCCTAAGACTCTAAAGAGCCCTAAGTCAATGATTTCAGGCCTCCACGGAGGTTAAAAACCACTTGACTGGAGCCCCGTACCTGAGGTGGGAATTGTGTTGGAGGGGTCCTTGTCTGGGCAGGTGATTTCCATCCTGTCTCTCACCTGCAATGAGAGCACAGAGAAGGAGAAATGGATCTTGCGACGTAGAAAATCAGATGAGAAGCAAGGCCTTATTTGGAAAACACTAGTCAATGGAGAAACCTAGGTATGGCTTAAGATCCTCCCTCTCCTTCAACACGCCTCTCCGAGTGCCCCTGACACCCCTTCCTAAATGCTCCCCATCTTGTCCCCTCTCCTCTAGTCCCTCCACCTAGGCCTGTGCCCAGGCCTGTGTGACTCCTTCCTGGAATATTGCAGGACCCATAGCCTTCGGTCCCATGGGCTTCCTCCCCAGCCCCAGAGCCCAGACAGATGGCGTGCTCTCCCTCCCAACATAACAGAACTGTCACCCTGCTGCCCACATTCTCAGTGAGAGCAGGGATTTTTGTCTGTTTCATGTACTGTATCCTTACAGCCCCAAACAGGGTGTAGTAAATGCTCGATGAATATGTGTTGGTTGAAAAAACTACATTTCTGTTGCACCAACATCGGCATGAAGTCCGTCATCCTTAGCACATCCCAAGAGGATGTGACATTCTAAACCATCAGCTCTTGGCTCAGTTCTCATGCTCTCCGTGCCTCTCCCCAAGTCTACCTCCATCCCCACCTTACCTTTCCCTCCCTCTGGTCTCTACCCTTGGTCATCCCTCAAGGCTTGGATCATTTGTACTCTTTGGGAAGCCTTGCTAACCCTCTCTGGTTGGTTGCTTCTTCTGTGTTCCAGAATACTCATGGAAACTTTAATTATAGGACTCACTCCACCATGCTACGATTGCTGGTTGGTTCCACTGGGCTGAGTTCCTTGTGACATGTGATGTATTTTATTCGTGGTTTTCTCTCTTACGCCTGCTATTCCCCCATCCACCCACCCATTTTGTCATTTGACAACTAGTGACTGGGCACCTGCTCTGAGGCCCCGAATTCCAGGCGTACACAGAAGGTATTCAATAAATGTATCCTGAGAGAATGTATTGCTCCCCCTTATCAGATGATGATAATAGCAACACTCATATAGAACTCAGGGCATACCAGATACCAGCAGACGGGCTTTATACTTACTAACATATTATAATTGATTAACAACTCTATGAGATTGGGCTGCGACTATCATTGCACAGATTTAAAAAACACCAAGGCACAGAGATGGTAAGTGCCTTGCCCAGTGACATAGAGCCAGTAAGTGGAAGAGTCTGGACTTGAACCCACAGCTGGTCTTCTCACCTCATGGTACCACGCTGCCTCCCGGATGTTTCCTCATGGCTGAGGCATTTGTTAGAAAGTGTGGGACATGTTGCTAAACCAAGGGTCTTTCACACTCCATCTCTCAGGCTCTGTGGTGGGTCAGCTCTGCCTGTGCTGCCTGGAGTAAGTCTCACCCTCTTTTACACAACAGGGAGACGGGGAGGCATAAGTACTAAACTGGTCTCAGCTCATATTGGCCCCCAGTCCTCTGAGAATGAACGAGCACGTCAGCCTTCAAGTCTTTCCTGGCTCCTCAGAGGCTCGTGGGCTGCCCTATCGAATCTTAACAGGAACCTATCAGAGAGACTCCTGAGACAGCCACCCCGTGAGAGGAGTAAGTGTGAAGCGACCCCTGCAGGTGTGCGCCAACTTGGCAGGCCTTTGGGTCTCCATGCCATCTGGTTTCAGACTTTACCACACTTCTCCACATTTTTCTTAACTTTCTCCTCAGATTCAGGGCTCAGATGAGTCTAAAAGGACTTGTTGCCAGAGATTTGCGCCCCAATGCCTCCCTGAAGCCTCAGGGAGAGCTTCCTGCGGACCCCGCAGACCAGCTTCAACCATGGGAGGGGGCGGTGAGGAGGGGAGTGGAGTGGCCACACACTTGACCCTTCACCCTTTCCAGCCTGTTCACGGGGTTCCAGAACCTAGAGGACCATGGGGAAGGTTCCAAAGATACAGCAAGGGGTCCTGCCCCTGGGTCATCTGTATGTTTGTCAGTCACAGAAAACCTCAGCCTACCTCATGCTTCTCTTGAGATTTTGACAGCCTGGGCAGGGACTTGCTGTTCTTGTAGGTGAACAGATAGGGATTCTCCTGCAGAGGAAGGGGATACATTGTAACCATGACCTGGAAATCATTATGGTTCCTTCATCACGGCTGTGTCAGCCAGCCATGCCTTTGGCCAATTTGAAAAAATTTCATACCCCCCTTGAAATGATGTCAAAGCCATCCTCTGGCTTTTCTTCTCTGCTCATTAGTTCTCTGAAGGAGCTTATTAATACTTTGAAGTTTCCAGTTTCCAACTGTCAGCATCTCTTGCTACCCAAGCTTCATGCTATCAAAGTACATGTATTTCCACAAAAAGAGAACTTAATTGTAAGCTTCCTGGCAGCCAAAGCAAAGAGGGAAATGGGTGAATTATATAGCTCTTATAGCCTAGTAATAAAAACTAATGCAGCAAGCAAGTCAAACATTAAACTAGCATCAAATGATAAAAAGGAATTCTGATTTGTGCTCAGTTTTTTTTCTTTTCTCATTCATTTATTCAGTAGCATTAATTCTATACCTGCTACATTTTAGGCATGTTATTTAAGACACCCATCCTCACAGTCAGGACCGTGTAAGCCGTGGTTTTGGTCCTATGCCCTCCACAGGTGTGGGCCTCAGTTCTGGCATCACGAGTCCCTGACCCACAGGTGTAAACTTTAGGTGTGTTTGGTACGCAAAGCTGTGCCCAGCCTAGAAGAGCCAAGCCTAAACTCTAATGGGGCTCATGTCTCAGTCAGGGAAGACCCCTTGCCACAGAAAAGCCCACTTCTTTGTGGCCCTATCTCTCGCCCCAACTCAGCCAGGGATTCCCCCCCACCCCAGTTCTGACCTACCCGAGAGGGACAGGTCACTGGCCTCTCTTTTGCACCGGATGGCTCATCCTTCTGTCCCACGGGCTTCATCTGGAAAAGGAGGTGATCTTTAGAACAGGGAAGTCTTGGGTAAGACTTGCATAAGGGGCCGCCTCCTGGGGTAGTACTGACAGGCTCACTTGCCCAGTACTTCTCTGAGCGTGACCTGGACCTTCCGGCAGCACTGGCATCACCTAGGGACACATTAGAAATGCAATTCTCCAGCCCCATCCCAGACCTACAGAAGTCAGAAACTTTGGGCTACAGTTCAGCTCTGTGCGTTTTAATAAGCCCTCCAGGAGATCCCAGTGCACGCTCCTGCTGAAGCGCCCCAGAGGAGAGAAGTCAGCTTCCTAGCCTTCTGCTCCTGATGTTCCAGAAGTAGACACAGAATGCCAGAGATCGTGAGCTGGGACGGGGACACCATCACTGATGAAACTTCCCTCAGAGGGGAGAGCAGGCATGAGAAGGAAGGCCAAACACTTGGCTTATGTGGAAGGCCTGCAACCTCTCCCCAGGGCTTCCCCTCCCTTTATGTTCATGAACCCCCACGTCCAGTAGGGAAGGAAAGCCTGGGCTACCTGAAGACGGCTTTCGTGGCTGTGAGTGAGGCCAGCTATGGGCTCTGCCTCAAGTCCCATGTCTTTAACCGGGACCCAGAGACACAGACATGAGGCCCAGCACGGCCCTCCACTCCCAAGCAACTTGAATGTCCAGAGGTTCTGGAGTGAGTGATGGTGGGCTCAGGGCTGATCTAGGCAACTGCTTGATTACCGAAGCCCATGGAACACAGAGCGACGTGCCTGGTGCGCCAGCAGGGGGCGCAGCACGTGATACACTCAGGTTGGAGCATTGAGAGGCAGATGGGAAAAGGCAGGCCCGGAAGGATTCAGTGGGAGATGACTCGGCCATCAGAAAGGATGAAGACCCGACTGTTGCAACAGCTTGGATGAGACTGGAGGAGATGATGCTGAGTGAAATAAGTCAAACAGAGAGAGTCAATTATCATACGGTTTCACTTACATGTGCAACTTAAGGCATAGCATGGAGGACATTAGGAGAAGGAAGGGAAAAATGAAGGGGGGGATCCGAGGGGGGAGACGAACCACGAGAGACTGTGGACTCTGAGAAACAAACTGAGGGTTTTCGAGGGGAGGAGGGCGGGGGGATGGGTGAGCCTGGTGATGGGTATTAAGGAGGGCACGCATTGCATGGAGCCCTGGGTATTACATGAGGACAATGAATCACGGAACACTACATCAAAAACTGATGATGTCCTGTATGGTGACTAACAGGACACGACAAAAAAAATTTTTTAAAGAATTCAGTGGGGACAGTGGATTGTTTTTTGAAAAAGAGAGGGTGAGAGAGAGAGAGAGAAAAAGAGGGGGAGAGGGGGAGGGGGAGGTGTAGAGAGAACGAGAGACAGAGAATCTCTAGCAGACTCTGCTGAGCACAGAGTCTGACACGGGGCTTGATCCCAGGACCCTGAGGTCATGACCTGAGCCAAAATACAGAGTCGGATACTTAACTGACTGAGCCACCCAGGTGCCCCATGGGTTTTTTTGTTTTGTTTTATTTTGTTTTTTTAAGATTTTATTTATTTATTTGACAGAGATCACAAGTAGGCAGACAGGCAGGCAGAGAGAGAGAGAGAGAGAGGAGGAAGCAGGCTCCCCACTGAGCCCGATGAGGAGCTTGATCCCAGGACCCTGAGACCATGACCTGAACGGAAGGCAGAGGCTTTAACCCACTGAGCCACCCAGGTGTCCCAGGCTCTTTTTTTTTTTTTTAAGTTCCTTTTTTATTTTAGTTTTTATTAAAGATCTATTTTAGAGAGAGAGAGAGAGACCTTGCACTAGTAGGAGAAAGGGTGTGGGAGAGAGATCCTTAAGCAGACCCCCACACTGAGCTTGGAGCCTAACGAAGGGCTTGATCCCAGGACCCTGAGATCATGACCTGAGTTGAAATCGAGAGTCAGCCACTCAACCAACTGAGCCACCCAGGCACCCCTCAAGTTCCTTTTGTTCTCTTTAAATGGTCATCACACACGTGAACACTTGAAGGAGGAGGCAGGTTTGAGAGAACACAGATTTCCTCTTGTACCAGCTATGCTGCCACTTGGGAAACTCATGTTTCCTGTCAGCCCTTCTGCCCACAGGTAATAGGCTCTTTGTCCCTCATCTCCCTTCCAGTGACTTGACAAAGAACACAAAAGGCCAGAGGCTACCAGATGGAGTGCCTGATCTGGCTCAGGCATGGGCTCTGCCATCCTCCATGAAGATTTTAGATTCTTCAGCAATATCTTATCCCGGCGTCTGTGCCCCATAAACAAGAAACGAGGAGAGACCTTTACTCTTCTTGGGATTAGCTCTTCACCCAAATGGACAAAGTCAGATAAGAGAGGGTAATTAGCCTAACCTTTTGGAAAAGGAGTGGCAACCCTTTAGCTCAAAGGCTGAAGAAGGAACTGGGGTTCCCATCTTCTTTCAGTTTTATTCTGAAGGTGGACACACCTAGAAATAGGAGGTCCTACCTGGAATGTTCAAGGCTGTGCTCTGCAAGGGAGTGTGCCGTGGCCCGCTTTCTTCTCGTCTCCCATCTTCCAAGAACTTAATCACATCTTACTAATTCTGGTGTAATGGACATAGCAGAGCCCCCCCCCCTTTTTTTTAAAGAGCCTTCAAAAGGGAAATTCAGAGGATTGATTCAATATTTTCCTTTAAGAGTCTTTCCCTATAATCTCTTGATTAGTCTCCTGCATTCTTCCGCTCCTCTAATGCCCTTCACGTGGGCTCGGACCCTCTACCCTCTGCAGTGCTCAGAGATCATGCAGAATGACGTGGCCCATCCAAAAGTCCCCTCCCACTGTCTTCCCCCCCGCCCCACCCGGCTCTGTGCCCTGCACAAGTGCATGTCCGCCCCAGGGACCGGCAGGGGCTGCTCTCTGTGCTCTCACTCTGCTTCTCAGTCCCGGAATCACCCACCTTTCCTCCCCATGGCCTCCCTGCCACACAGGAACTAACCGGAATGTGGGAGGGATGACCTTAGACATTCTCTCCCAGGAGAATTCCTGAGGGTTCTCACCCAGCCCCACAGCTCCAGTGCCTCGCATGGGGCTTGGAGTACAGTGTGTGTGGTGGTGGTGGTGGGGGGTGTCTGTGATTGCTGGAAGGATCTGGGAATCGAGCTCCCCAAGCGTGGGTTTCTTCAGAACTAGCATTGCATAAGAATTATCAGAAATTATTGAGGCGGTGACAGGAAGGGTCAAGGGAATGAATGATGTCTCCCACACAGAACCCTGCGGCTTTGTGCCGGGAGCCCAGCTTCCGTCTGCAGGTGTGTCAGGCTGGGGCAGTCCCAGGGGTGTTTCAGGGGCAGAACTGTGCACCCCCTCTCCTCCCGGCGTGTGGTCCTTTCCTCTGCTGGCCCGCAGAGCTTACATGTCTGCTGGGGCTCGGCTGGGGGGAGCAGATATGGGTGTAGCCCGCACAACTGTCCCCTCTGTGGTGTCCTGGGGACTTGAGCCCCAGTGGTCACAGTGACTGTGCTGGCCCCTCTGTGCTCCCCATGGAGGGTGGCCCTCATTCAGGGCTGTCTGTGCATGTGAACGTGGGCTTGGAGGGACATAGCTCACTTTCATCTCAGTGGTCTCCGTGGAGCCCAACCCAGCAGAGACTCAGGGAGGTAGAGGCAGACACACTCCTTGCCCTCCTCGTGTCCCTAGGAAGACACAAGGGGGAACCACTCATGTATTTTGCCATGGCCCTTTGAGGCTGCCTGAGGGATGTTACACCCCCTTGGCGCAGTAGAGAAAATGGAGGCCCAGAAAGACCACACAGCTCAAGCAATAGCCCAAAACATGGCTGGAACCAGAACTCAGGTTTGCTGGCTCTTTACCCAGAACCCTTTGTGCTCACCATTTCTTACGGACTAAGCCCTGCTTGCAGGAGCGGCCCATGCACTCTAGCTGCTGTGTCCTCTCTGGGAGCCCTGGATGGTCTGCCTTTCCCCCACAAGGAACCCAGCGGACAGACACACGGGGGAAGCCCTCCGTCTCCCAGGGCCCGGCGGCAGGGATCTCATGAGCTCTCACTGGGAAATGACTGGAGGTTGGTTGGATGGGTCTGGAGACTGTGGGGGTAACAGCCCACCCAGGAAAGCTGCCTCCTCCTCCTCCTCTGAGCCCTGGGGACACCTACTGTGTCCTAGCCCTTTGGCCTTGAGTGTGAACCTTTCCATTCCCATCTGTGTGCCTGCTCAGGCTGTCCTCATTCTCACCCTCAAGTGGGCCATAGGGCACCATGGTGAATGTGAAGGTCAGAGCTCGCCCTCCGTCACGGCGGTTCATTATATCACTGAGGCCATGGTCACCCATGACGATCGACAGCAAGATGGAGGGCTAGAGGGGAGAGGATGTGGAGAGGGGTCGGGGGTGGGAGGGGGAGGGAGAAGAGCCTTTTCCCTGGATCTGCTCTCTCTGGCATTTGAGGGTCTTCATTTGTCCCCAGGGCTCTTGATCCCCATGTTTCCTCTCCCAGCAGACCACCCTCATACCACCTCTTGCTAATGCATTAGCTGTTTCTTTTCTCCATGCTCTTTGTTCCTGAAAGTCCTGGTGCTTGGGGACGCCCATGCTGACCTCATCCAACACATCCTACAAAGCCAATTGGAATCGCATCCCTGTGGGGCTCTCTCGCCCACCGCATTTTTGGGTGCATGGTCTAGCACATCATTGCCCACTGAGTTCAAGTTTACTCTTGTTCTTCTGGGTTGTCTGACCCCTCCAGCCACACCCTGGGTTCAACGAGGGCAGAGGCCATTTGGCTTGTCTTCTGTTATCCTCCTCGGACCCAGCGTAGGGCAGGGCACGTTGTAGGGGTCTTTCCACTGCTTGGAAGAAAGAGGAACATAGAAGGAGGAGGAGAGAGGTTTGGCCGAACTGCAATCAGCCCTTCCATCCCCCCCATTCAGGAGAGAGGACAGAGGGAGGGCAGCCCCTGGAGGAAGGGCCACATTCCTTTTCTCTGACCATCCCAACAGCAGGGTGGTTTTCTGAGGAAATAGCCTACCCAAGGGTCAGACCCACGAGAGGGTTCTTGTTCAAAGAAATCAAAAAACGAATCCCTGTCTTCTCCAAGGGGTGGTGTGAACCCATTGCCACGGGCCATCTGGGGACCCTGCCTGTGCCTCTTGTTCCTGACTAACGTGTGCTGACTGCTGCTGCCCATGGTTCTCAGCCCAGTGCATTAGCTGAGGAGATGAATTTTTGAACCAAGGAGGAAGAAAACCAAGTTTCTATCACTGGAATTCTAAAAATAGGGTAATCTGAACGGGGGGAAAATGACAAAATCAGGTCTCTGTCCAGTGCCCCAGAAATGTTCGGTTTCGATGTTCTGTCCCATCCACAGACTGATCCCAGCTGGCCCTGGGGGACCCCCATAGTCTGGGGAGAAAGCCTGTCATAGGTACAGTAAGAAGGGCCCACACGTGGGGAGTCCTCACTGAGGGCCAGGTCAGGAGTCATGATCAGGAGTTTGCAGAAGGAATGCTGAGGACTTATATTCACACAGCTAATGAGGAGGGGAATTAGGACTTGAACCCAGGTCTCCGTCTTTCCAAGTCTGTGCTCATCATGGGGACCGCCCTTGGCCTCTGAGCCACACGATCGTGGAAATGTTAAGTGAACCTGATCCCCAGTGCCTCACTCCAACTGACATCACCGCAGAGACTCGGAGGAAACACCCTGCCTCTGGGAAGAACAGGAATGCGGTGGCCCCGAGCTGAGATAGGATGAACACCCCCAGGAGATCAGAGTTGGGCTGTCACCGGGTATGGGAAGGGCCCCTGGTGGCCCCGAATTATTGTCCTGGGGTCCTGCGGGCACCCTCAGACCCTCCATCAGAGCAGTGGGCACAGTGGGTGTGGCAGTGGAGGTCTTGCCTCTCTTCCTGTGTGCTAATCCCCCAGCTGGCACAGTGGCCCCCCAGGACCCCTAGTTACTCACCATGCTGTTCCAGAGATTCAAGGCAAGTGTGCTGGGGTCCTGGAGTGATCGCTCCCCCTGAAAGAGAACCAGATGAGAACCCCTGTGCTCCCCTAAGGATGGGGTGACCTGATGTGCACCTTGAAGCTCTCCCTGGCAGAGACAGGGTGGCCTTCACCTGCCCAGATTCTCTTTCAGTCCCAACCCCACCTATAGTGGTGCATACTTCCAGGACCCTATCTGGGGACAGGGCTCAGAGATGGGGACCCGCAGGGGGAGGTCAGATGTCTGGCTGCCCTTTGTTGTCGGAAGTCTGTACATACTGAGCAAAACAGAAGGAGCGGGTGACGGGGAGGGGGTGGTCTGAGTGGGGGTGGGGAGGATGGGAGCTAATATTCTTCCTCCTCCTTTCAACCACTATCGGAACATCCTGGGGGTCCTAGAGGGGACACCAGGACTCCAACAGGATTGAAGCCTGAAGGGAGGGACCATCCCAGATGCCCAGTGCTACATCCTCTGAGAGAACCTGGGGAGCATATGGGGCATATGGGGAGCACCAAAGTGCTCGTGGGTCTGGGCAGCCCCGGTGGGGCAAGAGGCATTCGCCCAGTGACTAGAGGGGTGAACGGGGGCAATCCAAGCACTGTCCCTCCCAGGGAGAGAGAGGCTCTACCTTTGGGCTGCTGTGCGTCTAGGAGCCCATGTCCTGGGGCTACTACCCAAGCCTGTGGGGGACAGTGTCAAGAAAGTATAAGAGAGTCACACAGCCCTTCTCTCCCAACACTGCCTGTGCTGGGCTTGCGGAAGCCCTGCCGGGCTGGGGCTCCTGTGGAGGGGACGGTGACGGGGGGAGGCTTGGTCTCCGCTCCTCGCGGCAGCCCTCACTCACCGAAGGGGGGGTCTCGTAGATGGCAGGCTGGAAAACCACCACGAAGAACTCCTGCTTGTTGTACTTGCTGGTGGCCAGGAGACGGTCCCAGCTCTCCTGAAGAAGGGAGCGGGGAGGTGGGCACCCAGAGCCTGAGCAAGATCCAGTCCACCCCAACCTCTGACCAGGGAGCTCCGAGCGGGCCCGAGGCCCAGATCACCGATCTGCGCTGTTCAGAATTAAACGCTATTTGGGCGCTCCCCCTCGTCTCCCATATTGGGACCCTCTGATGAACTAAACCAGGTTTTCATTTTCCTCTGAAGCCCCAGCAACAGGCAATACATGAGATGGACCTGAAATATATTCTTTGGGAGCTCGAGAAGTACATGCCGGGCCGGCTCGTGCTAGGGCCCCGTGCTCTCCTCCAGGGCTGGGTTCTGTCGAGGGGGTTGCTAGTTGCCACTCCAAAGACGTCATTTCCAGATAAAGAAGATGGGGTTTATATACATGCAATGGAATACTATGCAGCCATCAAAAAACCCCTGAAATCTTGCCATTTGCAAGGATGTGGATGGAACTAGAGGGTATTATGCTGAGCAAAATACGTCGATCAGAGAAAGACAATTATCATGGGACCTCTCTGATATGAAGAATTTGAGAGGCAGGGCGGGGGTGGGGGTGCCCATGGAGGGAAGGGAGGGAAAAAATGAAACAAGATGAGACCGGGGAGGGAGACAAACCATAAGAGACTCTTAATCTCAGAAAACAAACTGAGGGTTGCTGGGGGGAGAGGGATAGGGGGAGCGTGGTTGGGTTATGGACATTGGGGAGGGTATGTGCTATGGTGAGTGCTGTGAAGTGTGTAAGCCTGACGATTCACAGACCTGTACCCCTGGGGCTAATAATACATTATATATTAATTTTTTAAAAAAAGAAAGTACAAATATGTATGTGTTTATGTATAAAAAACAAACAAACAAACAAAAACCAAACATGTCATTTCCCAAGTGAGAAGAGCCATAAGCAGCCTCATGTAGGACTTGCTTCTTAAACCAAAACCATCCTGGTAGCACAGGTCAGGAGGAACCTGTGCTGTGAGCTGTTTGCTGACCGGGATGATGGTGTCCACTGAGCCCTCCATGCTCCCTTGAATCCTTTCTCTAAGCTAGAATGGCTCACCTTCTAGAATCCTGACTTGGTCAGGGGCCGCAGTCTGGGAAGCAAGCCCCACCTGGGCAAACCAGCTCACCAGCCACCGCTGCATGATACAGGCGGCGAGAAGGACCGAAAGCATTTCCGAATGAATCTGCAGAGTTCTTGATCTTTGACTTTAGGTACCACCACCCACTCCCACCCCCACCAGTCCCCACCTCACACAAGGGAACACCAGAGCACTGCTAGGAAGAGAACGCAGAAGAGCTCTCTTTGGTCCCTGACTCTCAGTGCTGGGTTCAGTGGAAGAAGTCGGACATTAAGAAGCTTGCTCCCTCCTTGTTCCTGCCATCACTGTTCTCCTCCAGGACCACCTGCCGCTGGGGAACCACAGCCAGCCTCCCAGGGAGGGCTCACCTGATAGGACCATTGTGTCACCATCTTGGAAAGCTTCAAGGTCTCCCCTGAGTCTCTGCAGGGCTCTGCCGCGGGACTGCCGGTGAAAACAAACGAGAAATGAGAGCGTGGGTGCCGTGTCGGCCATTCAGGCTGCCTGAATGAGGCAGGACGAATGGGGCAGGGGAAGGACGGGGCCGGGGGCAGGGGGGACATCCTGGGGGTTGCTTAAGGAGTGTGGAAGGAGAAGTTGGAAGTCTTAGAGGTGCCGGAGAAGGAAGGAGGCACACGTTGGAGGAGAATAAAGGGTAGGGTCACCCCCACAGGACGGATGCCTGTGTCCCACACTGCGGCTGACACACAGCCATCAATGAACAGATGCTGGTTTCATGTCACCTCCCTTTTTACCTGAGCTGAGTCCCTTGGTCCCCGTGAGAGACCAGCAGAGTCTCGGAGAGATCCACCAGGTTCACAAATGCTTTGGGGACCTAGGAGGGGACGAGGGAAATGATGAGCACTGGCAAGGTCACCACGGCTGCCCAGGGGCTTCTCTGGAACCCTGGGTTGGAGACTCTTTGGTGTCTGGTCAAACATGTTGGGGGTACTTTCCTTGGTTAAAAACATCCTCTGGGAGGCATTTGGTTGGGGTCTGTCCAAAGCTGCAGGCAGGGCCAGCTCTGCCATTTAAGAAAGGTTTCATTCGCCACCCATCCCAGGAGCACACCCAGCGAGCCTCAACATGGGAGCAAGACGTTGGTGGTGGAGGGACTAATTTGAAAAGCTGCCTCCCCGGGGAGCAAAGGGTGTGGGGGGAGGTCCCTTTGTTCTCAGAACTGCAGAGCTTATAAAGGTCACTTTACAAAAGGAACAGTCTTGGGCTGTCCCTGCCCTAGACTTAGAGGCCTCAGGAAAGAGGAGGGTCACTGAGACCCCAGGGAGGAACTGTGCTCTGTCCCTTCTTTTTCCCCAGAAGTCTGGCTCAGAAATATTTGATTATCAAGAGCTCTATACCCGACCGGTTTTCCTTAAAAGGTGAGAAGATGGGCTCCTCCACAGCCTCTGCTTTTCCCCTGGGTCTTGGCTTCCCTCCCGGGTCCATTTTCCCTCTCTCAGTAGAGGCCACTTGGGAATAAAGTGGCACGTGGCCCATCAACCCTCGGAAGGGCAGTTTCCTCGTCCCCGGCCCAAGATGTCCACGCGGAACGGCAGCTCAGGGCCTGCATCAGGGCCTGTGGGCACCGGGCCGGGCTGCATGTCTCACCTCCTGGTGCAGGTAGTCCAGAGCCCCAGCTAGAGTGTCCAGGCGTCCCTCCACATGCCTCTGCTTGGGGAGGAGAAACGGGCTGAGCACAGGGGGGCCGGGCACGTGGGGGCGAGGATGAGCAGGCTCCGGCCGGCCTGTCCCTTTCTCTCCCCACCCCTATCCTATCAGAGTCCTTAAATCCAGGAGGTCCAAAGGGTTCCCCCTTTGGACCTGATTTTCTTCAGAGAAAAGTGATTCCATTAGGCTTTGGAGGTGAGTCTGGACCCAGATTTTTGTCCATTCTCTGACATCCCCAACCCATTATTCACTAAGGAAAAACCAGACTCTCCCAATGGGAAGTTTCAGGCCAGGGAAGGGCAAACCAAGGTCAGGGCCATTCTAAAGCTCACAAGGAGGGAGGGGGCCCCAGACTACACCCAAAGGCTGATGGAATCACTTTTCTCTGAAGAAAATCAGGGCCAAAGAAGGAACAAATTTACCCCTGGACTTAAGAACCCAGCTGGGTCTCAAAACTTGTACATGGGACCCTTTTATCAGAGCCCCCCGCCCCTGCCCCTGCAGCCACAAGGGCCCCCCAGGGAGAAAAGAGCTCAGGGAAAAAATCCTAGCCAGCCCCTGTTTCTGAGTATTTAAAAACACCTCCTACCCCTCCAATTCTTTGTTGGTCACGAAAATAAATAAACAAAGGAGAGGACTTCAAAAATCACCATAGTTTACCTTTTCAGGGTAAAAAAAAAAAAAAAGAAGAAGAAGAAAGAAAGAAACTAATAATAAATTAATAAATTCTACAACAAGGCAAACTCCTAAGCAGCCTGCAAACCAGCTGTCGCCTGAGGCATCTTGGTTCAGACAGGAAGACATGGGGGGCCGAGTTCCCTCTCTGTCTCCTGGGGGGACACAGGCAGGCACTCTGGAGACAGCTGTCAATCACTAGGGCTGGAGGAGCCCTGAAGGGCAGCTCCCACTCCCGCCTCCCTGCTTTGAGGCAAAGGTGTCCTGTCAAGGCCCTTCAGCCTGCTCTGTTGCCACAGCCAGCAAGATTTTGTCTGCTCCCTGCAGGCTAAGTGAGCGTCTCCCTGAACATGACATGGAGCAGTGCACTTTCCATTCGGAGAAGTCTTGGGAGCTCTGCCTAGAAAGGTCCTTGCTGCCCATCTTTTCCACACTCGGGACCTCCGTCTTTCCTAGGGACCCTGGGGCATCCCTGCCTGGTTTGACCCTGACGGCAAGCCCTGCTGTAGAAACTCCTTAGTCGAGGTGGTGGCAAAAGGATATTTTAGCTTGGACTTGAATGTTTCCGTTTTTTTAAAGGCAGAAGAATGTGTGCAGTGTTTGTCCAACTAAAAATAAAAGTGAATAGTGCGTAACGGATGCGTACACATGGAAATGCACTGCGTAGGCAAGAAGGCTTAAAGGTACACACACATGAAAGAACTCCAGAATCCGTGTCATAGGGAGGCTTGAGTGCAAGGAATGTGTGTTTATCTTTAAGGAGTCATGAATGAGTGGAAGCACCAACGAATGCCTTCAAACATTTAAAACAAATCAAACAAATGCTAGCATACACAAACTCAGTGTAAATAGAACAGCCTGCATGTAGGAAGAGAGGAAGGATCTGTGCATGACAAGGTGACGGACGGACGGACAGATGGATGGATGAGTGGATATGCAGAGGAATGCAGCAATGCCTAGAATCTCATTGGAGCACTTCAATGTGTGGATGTATAAATGCATGAATAAATATTGGTGTACATAATGACCAGAGCAGAGAATAAACAGGGCATGGGAATTACACTTGGTGCTGGAGAAAACAGGGAATAAAGCAGAAAAATAAGGCTTCAAGATCTATATGCTACAAACCCAGGAGATCTGCAGGAATACTGTTCCACCAAAGCTGGTCAGGGAAGGTGGGCCTCCATCAGCATCCTCCCGGGGCCCAACATCAGTAATGGAAGGGGTTGATGGTGGGCCAGGAGTCAGTGGGAGCACGGGGAATTTGGAGGAAGGCTAGAGCAGGTATTGTGGGACAGAGGTCACAGGAAGGAGGACAGCTACTCAAGAAACCCCACCTATGCCTGGGCCATTGGCCCGGTGGCGTCCCTGGGGGGTGGCTGATTGCACAGTGGGAAGGGAGTTGGTCTGCCACAAGGGACTTATGTGCCTAAGGCTTCAGTTCCTGAGGAGGAGTCTGTGTGCCATTGATGTCACCAGAGCCTAGGTATCTAAGCCACCCCTTATACTTTCAACTGATCCTAATTGGGACTACTCTCCAGTAAAGACTTAACTCACAGATAGTCACCTACATAAATATAAAGCATAGTCACACATTTCATGTCCTGTTCCCAGGCATGCCAAAGAGCCTGGAAGTTACAGTCTACCTACATAAATACCAGCTCTCCCTTATCACCAAAGTGAATAGTGCGTAACGGATGCGTACACATGGAAATGCACTGCGTAGGCAAGAAGGCTTAAAGGTACACACACATGAAAGAACTCCAGAATCCGTGTCATAGGGAGGCTTGAGTGCAAGGAATGTGTGTTTATGGGCCAACAGGCCACAAGAGCACACATATTCTGTTTTATTTCCCAAATTCAGTGCTAACATACAGTCAGAGCCACAAGAAGCAAATTATTTTTAACTGATTTGCCTGAGTCACAGACTGAACATTGACTCGAGCCACTCTACACCTCGATTTCCTGTTCCTGATACGAAGGGCGGTATGTTAAAAACATTCTTCCTGAATATGGCTCCTTGAGCCCTTAGATACCAACACCCACTCATTATCTGTCTGTTTGCCCATGTTCTGAAATAGCTACCATCAGACCCAGCCTGACAGGTGTAGACCAGGTGGGCTTTGGGCCAGTCCACTGCCTTCATGCCTACACCGGCCAACCTCTGCCTCCCGGCCTGCGGTTCACCTGTTGGGTGGAGGGATAGAGGTGATCCCGGCTTGAGTTACTGAAAAACACGTTGATGAGCTTCCAGTCATTTTGAAAGTCAAGTTGCTGAAAAAAAGGGCAAGAACATAAAAAGACAGAGTGATGAGAACTGGCATTAGAAGAACTGTTTTCTTTTCAAGTTGTTCAATTTTTTTTTAAAAGATTTTATTTATTTATCCGACAGAAATCACAAGTAGTCAGAGAGGCAGACAGAGAGGGTGGGGGAAGCAGGCTCCCCGCCAAGCAGAGAGACCGATGTGAGGCTGGATCTCAGGACCCTGAGACCATGACCTGAGCCGAAGACAGAGAGGCTTTAACCTACTGAGCCACCCAGGCGCCCCACAAGTTGTTCACTTTTATGACCCACACCTATACAATCATATTTATGATTTTGTTTCAAAAGAAGTACATGACAGGAATCTAAAGTTGTATAACTTCCCTAGAAGGCAATTTGGCAAAATGTACCAAAACTAATTTTTAAGGGCATACCCCTTGATCTAATAATTCTATTTCCTGACATGTATTTTAAGAAAACGAGAATATAGGGAGAGATTTAGTTGCAATGATGAAGCCTTGTTTCTAAGTGTGAAAAACTGTAAACAACATAAATGTCTAAATTAGGGGATTGCTGTGTAAATTGTGGAAAACTTGTAAGATGTAGCTGTTAAAAAGATGCTAGCGGGGCACCTGGGTGGCTCAGTGGGTTAAGCCTCTGCCTTTTGCCCAGGTCATGATCTCAGGGTCCTGGGATCAAGCCCCGAATTGGGCTCTCTGCTCAGTGGGGAGCCTGCTTCCCCCTCCTTCTGCCTGCCTCTCTGCCGACTTGTGATTTCTCTTTCTCTGTCAAATAAATAAATAAAATCTTAAAAAAAAAAAAAAAGGATGCTAGAAAATGTATTTATTGTCATGGGAAATGTTACACAGAGAAAAAGCAGGTTATAAAAAGTATCTACATCTAGTAACATGCCTGTTTAATAAAACACATACAGATATATGCAGATATATGTGCTTAGAAAAAACATGGAAGGGAATATACACCAATTTGTTCCCAGTTACAATCTCTGAGTATCAGGTTGAAGGATGGCTTTAATATTCCTTTTGCTTATATGTGTTTTCTGGTTTTTCTCTAATGAACATGTATTATTTGCAGAACAAATAAAACTTCATTTTGTTTTTTAAGAGGCAACAGAGTGCACACTCGAGGAACCTTGGAGTATGGCTCAGGCACTTTAGATTTTAACTCTAACTAGCTGTGTGGACTTGGGCAGGTCCCAGGACTTCTTGGGATTTCAGTCTCTTCATCTGTAAAATTACAGGATTGGGTTTAGGCTCGCCCAGCCATTCTCCAGAAGGTTATGACTATTCTGGAAGTTCTGGAATTCTCCCAGTAAAAGGATGCATATCTCCTGTACCTGTCACTGTTCCTGTAGCTTTAATCCCTGAACTCTGTGATGAATGTACAGCTGGCTGAGACGGCATCTTCCCCTGGTTCTAGGGGTCTAGACTCAGGGCCTAGTGATAGCCAGCTGGATAGCTAAGGCTTGCCTTGATTTGGTCCTTGCCCATAAGGAGGGCACAAAAGATCAGAGGGCGCTTATTATAAACTCATATGAGTTACCCAGTAAAGAGTGTCTGAACTGCTAGGAGAGCAGACCCCAGCCTGTCCGTTACATGACTTCCACCCAAGAACTAAAACGAATATGGTAATAACAGCAATCATCACCCCCAATGGCTTTGACAATGACAGGCTTTCACTGAGCAACGCGTCTGTGCTGGACACATCTGAGACCCCACTGAATCCTCCCTAAGCCTGTGCTGCAGACTCTGTAATTTTACCCATTTCATGAATGGGGAAACTGAGACTTGGAGGAGTTAAGGGCCTCACCCAACATCACACAACTAACATGTGGAGACTTCAGGATTCACACTCAAACCATACCCTCTGGCATCCAAGCTCTCAACTATCTCCCAAGTGCAAAGTCACTTTTATGTGCTGACATTAGGCAGCACTGCATTGTGAACATAAGGAGTGGCCCTTGGTTTTAATGGACCCCAGAGACTCGCCATGGGAAGGGCATCTTTGTGGTGGTGGTGGGGTGGGGGGGTGGCCCAGCTGCACTGCTTGCTGGGTTCAGCAGGGTGTCCCCCTGCTCTCCACCTCGAGCAGCCATGGGCAGCCCCTACCTCAGTGAGACGGGTCCTCACCTGGTTCTCCTTCATGCTCCTCACCAATTCCTTTGCCTGTATCCGCCAGTCTCTGCACAGAGGGAGAGCAGAGAAAAATCAGGTGGCTAGAACATCTCCGAGGGCCAGAAGCTTGCTCTGGCCACTGCAGGTGCAGGTCTCAGAGCCTGAGGCCACATGGCTCCGCCCCCCCACCCCGCCCCCTTCTGCAGGGCAGACATTGACCTGATTTTTAAAACGAGGCCCATCAGGCATGATGGACCAGAGATCCATGCCAGAGACACATTTGGACTTTGATTTAATGCAGACCTTTCTTTCTCTTTGCCTTTGCCGACAGTTGCCCCGCCACCCGCCCAGGTGCCTGAGACAGGCAGGAGAACATGGCCCAGAAAATGCCAGAAATGAGACTTACGTGACACCAATATGGGGTACCGCTTTCTTCCCAGAGGTGCACAGAGGCCTCAGAACGGAGGGGTTGAAATATCTGATGATGTCTGAAAGGACTGAAGAGAGAGCTAGCTTTGAGGCTGTGGCCCGGCCGGCTGGAGGGGACCCATAAAGGCGGACTCCTGTGGGCTGAGCCGTGAGGGTGGCTGCCACGATTCCAAAGCACGCCCTTCACAGCCACCATCGGCTGCGGGGTCAGCCTCCGAGTGCGCCCCTGGAAGTGAATGGAACTAAAAGCTAGCATCAGTGCTAAGGGCCTTCCATGTGTGAAGGGGAAACTGAGTCTGGGAGAAGCCAAGCAAGCTACTCAAGGTCGCAGAGTAAACAGAAGCTGCTGGGATTGGAACCAGAGCTTTCAATCACCAAGCTTTTCGCTGTCGTGCGCTGTCGTGCGCCATCGACTCGTTAGGGAAAGTGTGCTGGGACAGGGACCCGGGGAAGCTTGCCTCTCAGTCCGCCCTTCCTCCTCCTGTGAGTGACAGCAGGGCGGGAAAGCTCCCGGGAACACACGTCCCAGAGCTGACAGCCAGAGGACCGCTAAAAATAGCGCTGTCAGTAGCAGTTCAGTCGTGCCTTGCTCCCCAGAGAGGAGAGGGCAGAGCCTGGAGACTATCATGGGAAGGAGACAAGTCCCTGCACCCTGGCCCTCGCTACTGCCCCTGTGCAGGTGCACCTGGGCCTGGGGGCGGGGGTGGAATGGGACTGGCCCTGTGCCAGCAGCAGGTGGTGCGGTGGTGGCAGAGCCGGGCAGGGAGTCAGGAGACCAGTCTCTTGGCTTGGTCCGCTTGGGCGGCCACCTAGGTCATGGGTGACTCGGGTTTCACCCTCAATCCCAGCTAATGAACTTCCTTCTTTAAGTCCTGGAGACTTGAAGGAGGAGCCCCTTCCCACATGTGGGGACAAAACAGGAAGCTCAGGGGCCAGCTGCAGACGATGCGGCCAGTGTGTGCCCCTGCGGGTGAGGGGGCGGCTGGGGATGGAGGACGCCTTCCTCCCTCCCCGCAGCAGAGTCTGTGAGAGCGAACGGTCAAATTTGATATCTGGTGCTTGGTGTTTGAAAGAGCCTTCCAGTGGAGACACACTTGCCCTGTATTGCTGCTTTGTGATCAGATGAGACCGTGGAGCTTTTCACACAGATCCTTCTGTCATTTTGCTTTAAGTCTGCTGTGAGCCTTGTCTGTCCTTGCCACCTCTCTCTTGCTTTCCAGTGGGGTCAGAACAAAAGGCCCAGGCTGTGGGCACTGCACCATATACTGATCCTGTAACCCTGGGAACGTCTGTGTACCCCCCTGAGACTCAGTTTCCCCATCTGCAAAATGGCCATGTGGGAGAGGACATGGCTAGATTTGAAGAACTCGGAGCTTTGGGGATTAAAGGACAGGTGGGCTGAGCCAGCTGTAGCTGGGGCCGAGCCCAGCATACCACTGCACTGGCCTGGGTGTCTCTGGAGCTCCTTCCCCTCGGCAGACCCGCTGCTCCTCGGCTGACTCGACCGCCACACTGAAGTGAACTCCTGGGTCCGGCACTCTGCTCCCCCCCACTTTCCCTGTGCAGTAGGGGGGCTGGATCCACCAGTAGCTATAGGACAGTTCTGCCTCTGGGGACATTCAGGTGCAAAATCTGCCCTCGCCGCCCTGCCTTCCATGGCAGCTCTGGCCGGTGGGACTCCTGGGCACTCTGTGCCGAATGAAGGGCAGTAGGGACTTGCTACCACGTGGGGAAGGGACCAAACAGTGGTGACAAGTTGAGAAATCGGGCAAAGCAGCAGCTTTTATTTATGCTTCAGAGTCGAACCTACATTCCATCTTCCTAAACCCCCCAAATACACCAGTATATCTTTTTATTTTTATTTTATTTTTTTGCCATGTAAAGGTAAACATGGCCAAACTGAAGCAGAGCTGTGACAATCACTAAGTCAGCAGAGGACTCCTCTTTTGGAATGTTTTGACCTCCTGCAAGGGGACCCGCCTGCCACTGGTCCCCAGTATCCCCTCAGCTGTCAATCAGATCCTGGAGGGCTGGACACCTGGCCTCAAGCTTCCCTGCTGGAGGGTGGCAGCTTAAAGGACGGGTAGTATCTTATGCCTCCCTGTCCTTTGCAGAGAACCTAGTAATTCCCAGGCTCTTGGAGAAAGTCGCTGGCTGGATTGACAGGGCCCTATCTACCTTACTTGTCACTGTGCCCGCTGGGGTATCAACTCCAGAGGCTTCCCGCTCTAATTAGGAAGTGAAAGGTGCTTTCCTCATTCTTGCCTAGTGAGCAGCAAGCAGAGGCGACTAACATCCCGCGAGGCTAATTCGGCTGGCATGAGGGACTTGGGGGCTTCCGAATGACTTAATAAAGTCGTAAGGGGCCTCAGAGAGTAAATGCTAACAACCAGGCCACCGATTGCATATTTATAAGCACATGCATATGTAAGAAGGCCAACATGTTAACAAGGATCATCTCTGGGTAGTGGGATTGCAGTTAATTTTTATGTTCTTCTTTTCATTTCCCGGAACCCGATTGATGTGTTCATTCTAAAAGTAAGGGAGGTATTGTGAAATGAAATTGGACTGAGCACGAGACCTGGGTCTTCTTGGTGCGGGGAGAGGGGAGAGAGAATGGTGGGCGGTTTCCCTCGAGGAAGTGCTACCAGCCCAGCCCTGTGGTCTTGCGGGAGAAGGAGCTTCAGGACTCTGCTGCCCCTGATGTCCCCTCCACCCCAAGGTCCCTTACCCTAATGCCTCCTAGCTTCTTGTCATTCAGATGCCCTCGGACACATTTCTTATACCCCCCATCTTCTAGGGCACGTGACTTGTCCTACCCTTGTTCGTTACTGGTCTTCTCAAAAAGCCTCCCTACTTCTCCTCAGGCTCCATGAGGAAGTGGCCGCTAGGGTACTCTGTCTTCACTAACCAAAACGTGGCTGGGTTGGGAGGGATAGGGACAATCTGGAAACTGGCCCGGAAGCCACAGGACTCACCTGTCACCACTTCCATGCACACCTGCTGTGGCCTTTGGTCAGTCCTGCAGGTAGAAGTGCACACACAAGCAACAGATTGTGTTTGTCAACCTTTTCCCTAGATTGGTGCGATCCCATTCATAACAAACTGCGGCTCAGCCTTGCTCTGGTTCTGGATTTATCCTTCCCAGAGCTAGACACACTGCAGATGGCTATGCAGCCCCCAAAATAGGAGGGGGACAGCTTTGTTGGATCTTCCTCTAGAAGGGGGTGCAGCCCCCGGTGTAGCAGGAGACAAGACCCTGGCCCACCCGTGCCTCCTTCCCCCTGAGCAGAGCAAGGAGACAGGTGGTGGGAAGCAAGAACTTGGTAGTCAGCCCTTCCCATGTTTCCTCCCGGGTCACCCAGAGGACCCAGGGGGATCTGTGGGCAGAAGGGTGTTGGGCTGGCAGGCAGGAGGCTGGATTCTTGTCCTCGTGCGTCCATCTGCTCCGGAGGGCACCTGGAACAAACACCTCCTCCCCGACCCTTCATTTCCCCATCAATGAAGCCAAGGGCCGAGAGCAGATCCTGTGCGAGGCCCCTCTCAGCTTGAGAGTGCAGTGCCAGGGCAATTACCATTTCTGCTTGTCCAGGGTGATGGTTCCTGAGTCTGGAAGCTGGAAAAGATAGAAAAGATGAGAGGGGTGAGCGAGGAAAGTGGCTGAGCAGGTGGGAATGTTTTCTTCAGGACGGAAGACAGGGACAGGAGAGCTTGGATTAAAATGCGGCCATGTAGACCGTTGACCTCTCCATGGACGTACGAGGGACTGTTTTGTTGTGTAACCATTCTAATCTAAAATTTCATTTCTTGTTTGTCTCCCCGACTTAGATATAAGTGCCACGAGGCAGGAGTTCGTTGTCTGTTTTGTTTTGGACTGTATTCCTTGGACTGAGGACAGCGCCTGACGCATTCTGAGTATTCAATAAATATTTGTTGGTTAAATATTATTTGAACGAACAAAGTAAGTTTCTGATTCTCCTCCCAGTAAAATGCCGGACAACACACGACACGGTCTGCCCAAGAGGTTCCCTGGCTGGAGAACTGAGGCGGGACCCTGGTAAGTCATGTGGGAACTGTGTCCTCTGCAGGGTCCTCCAGAACTTCGGAATTGCGCCCAGTGTGTAGAAAGTACTCGGTAAATGTTAGCTGTTGGCAGTCGTAGTAGTTTCCTGAGTTCTGACACAAATTTTCTCTTCAAAATTCCTCGATGACAGTGTCTCCAGGTGTGGTGGTGACAGGTAACAATTGTACCCACACTGCCTACACGCAGTCCCCTGCTACTTCTCTTTAAAGGGTCTGTCTGTCCTTCACCTCCCAAGCTCAAATGACAAACAGTCTATAGAACTGGGTCACCCCTCTGGAGCCTTCTTGGGAGGGTAGGCTGACCACGACCTTCCTCCAAGTGGGATGGAGACTTTTCCTCCTTAATAAGGAGTTTGAAAGGCAAAATTTCCAGGGAAAGGCGGCAAGTTAAACAAAAATCACACTGCAGTGCTAGCCAGGACCCCTAAAGCAGGAGGGCAGGCAGGGGAAGTCAGGAGGGAAGGCAGCGCCTGGGCTGAGGCAAAGCGGACAGCCTGTGCTCAACCGCAGGGGACAAACCCAGGAAGCTCCTCTGCCTCCATCTTGCCTGCGGGAGCCATATTCTCCCTTGGCTGAATGCATGATGGCGCTAGAGATACAAACCTAATTAAGACACAAACCCCGTCTTCAAGGAAGTTGATACAGTGAATTGTAACCTCCCTGGCATGGAAAATGTCTGAACTCTTAGCTAAGCAAACAAAGCAAAACAGAAAACAAGTCACAGATAGTATATTGCCATATAACCCTATTTTGGTTACTCTCCCTCTGTCTCACTGTATATATAGGGGCATGTACTTGTGTGTGTGTGTGTGTGTGTGTGTGTGTGTGTGTGTGTGTTGAAGCAGAATAGGCAATCAAAGGAAATCTTCAACTTTTTATTCTGTGTATGTACGCTTTGATTTTTTCTTATACTGAACACGTATCATGTATGTTAGTTTGCAAATAATTTTTACAAGCATTTGCAAATCCGATCTTTGACATTCGGTGAGGAAAAGTTGTCTGGAGCAATTCAACAAACACAAGCTACAGGCACAGGTAAGGAAGATTGTGCCTCGGTGACAGAAAGCTCCAGGAACTTGGGGAGGGAAAAGGCACCAGAATTATGAACCTTTTCCTTTCTAAGTTCACTGCTTTCCTGGATTTTTTCCCCAGCCTGGTACTTTCTATAGACCAGGCTAAGTTCACCGTTGCAGGCTCTGGGCACACAGGAAAACTGCCTCCAGAGAAAACCGCGCTCTCAAGTTTTACCCCGGAGGCTGGGGTGCCCGTCGTGTGAGGGTAATGATCTGCGATGGGGTGCCAGGCCCAGTGCACAGGAGGAGAAAGGGGAGCAGAGTCATAGGCAGGAGCTCTGGTGTCAGGTGTAATTCATTACACATGAATTCTGTGTAATTCAGCTCACAGTGTAATTCATGAGCGAGAGAGCTCTTGCGAGCTGCCAGCGAAGAAGGGAAGTCACCAAGGGTAGACAGCTGGAACTCTAGAAGCCTGACATGCTTCCTTCAGTGAATTCCCGACCCAGAAGGGAACGTGCTCCAGACCTCCAGCTAGCGTCACCTACATCCCCGGCATAGGGGCCCAACAAACGCCAGGTGCTCTCCGTGACACAAAGCCTCTTTTCTCCTTTGCCTCCCCCTCGACCTCTCTCCTGCCGGTAGACTCACCTTTGTGCCCATCCACACACCGTGACAGTCACGCCCAGCACCGAGAAGGAGGACGAGGGTAGGAGGCCCTGCTGCCAGGCTCCTCCACTGGCCCCGGGTCTGTTTGCTTATGTCAAGCCCGGTTCTTTCGGGAGGGGTGGCACGGGGCCTGGGGAGGGGGTCGGGGCTGGCAGCGAGGTGGCCGAGGTGGCTGGCGGGGGCCCAAGGGAAAGGGTTGAGGTTACAGGGAGGACAGCCGGCAACAGGGACAGGGGGGGGGGAGGGGGGGCCTGGGAAGGAGCCTGGTAGCTGAGGGAGGGAGGAAGGCACTGAAGGGGATGGCGGGCGGGCGGGGGAGTGGGGTGGGGATATCTCTGGTCTGGTGCAGGGGTGCAGCTGCAGGGCTGTGAGGCAGAGCGAACGCCGGCCTGATGGGTGTTCTGCTTGGCCAGCGCTGCTGGCCCTGGGGGCAGCAGGGATGCGGACCCTTCCTGCGACCAGGCCAGGCAGGGCTGTGGGAGGCCGGCACGGACTAGGGAATCACGCTGGCATCCCCACTGCTCTCCAACCACCCCCCTCCATATCCCCTCTCCCTGCTTCTCCCTCTCTCTTCATTCTTTCCGCCTCTCTCCTTGCTTTCCTTCTCCTTTACCGGGCCATATAAAAGAGACCACTTAGAATCTATTAGCAAAGTTGGGTCGATTTTTAAAAAATTAACCAAGCAGGTGAGGACGTTTTTTTTTTATCTCATAAATAAAACTCAGGAAACAATTTTTAAAATTCTGTGTGATCTTTGACTTAATTGATCAATCGATTTAATTTATGAATGAGAACCTCTGAAAGTTTCCTTATCCTAATGGAATGGGAGGCATTCATGTGATTTAAAAAAAAAAAAAAAAAAAAGACACAGACCCTCTAGATTTTAGAATATCCTCAACTCGGAGAATGTTCCCCTCTCCCAAAATGAATGTTCCCCTCTCCTGCCTGGCCACCAGGAGTTCATTCTGAGACTCCCTGTCCCAAACCCTGACTCCTACCTCTGTCTCCTTGAAATACTCACAGTTTCCACATTGCTGATGGCGGCCACAAATTTAATATCAGAAGGTCTCACCAAGTGGACTGCAAAGACAAGAGCCCATTGAAGAAGATCAGATCCACCTTCCCGAAGATATGAGCCAAAGATGCCAACTGGGAGGGACAGACCCATAACCCCCAGCCTGAGGTAGAAGGCAGAAGACCAAGAGGTCACTGCGACCCATAGGAACCCCGGTGGAAAGAGGCTCACTGTTCTCTGCCAGCCACAGGTGTCCCAGGGCAGGTCGCTCATGGCTCTCCTTTTCCCTCCTGCCTGGACTTCTTTCTGCTCCTTGCTTCCCTCTATCCCTTGGCTCTGCATTTCTGAGCCTCCATTAATAAGTAAAGGGTAACAAGTTCAAATGAAAACGACCTGGGTACAAAAGGGATAATGTTAGCTCGAAGAGAGCCCGAGAACATCAAAGTCTGTGAACACCCATAAACATCAGATGCAAACTGTATGTAAACTGTACACCAGGAAGCCTCCCTGACCACCTCCTCCCCTTGCCCCCTCCTGGGCCACCAACTCTTTTAGGATTAAGTCTTTCTAGAAACCACAGACCTCCTGATCATGTTACAGGGCTTTTAAAAGGAAACCTCCTAAAGAAACCGTTTCCTAAGAGGTATATCGATTTCTTTTTCTAGCTACATTCCTTATATAATGGAAGGGTAAGCATAGCGTGCTAACCGGAAATGCAAACATAAGCAGAGCCATGAAACACGGGCTATCACGGGGCCATTTGACAGGGTAAAGCTAGAGAAGACAGCCGGGTCTAGAGCCACACTCATATCACCCAGGCGTCAGGCAAATCTAGCCCATCATAGGAGAAAAATGTCCACAGCAGCCACTGCAGCTTATGTCCAGGAGGGCAACTGAAGGACGAAGCTCCAACCCCCAGCTCCTGAGGCACCGACCGCAGCCCTGGAGGTGAGCTCCCGGGCCCCTCCCTCACCTGGGCCGCCATGTTGGTGAGATCTCTGGTTGAGATCTCGGTTGAGGGGAGAGGGGATGTGAAGGATGGGGGCTGGAGAAGAGGCCTGAATGGCTGAAAGATGCAAGAGGAGGAAGGCCAGAGCCTCTGCTGGCCACGCCAGGGAGAAGATGCCAGCCTTCCAAGCTCACGGCTCAGGGCCCCATACCTGACTTGGGTGGCACTCTGGATCCTGACGTCTTTGAGTTGCATGGGAATGGAAAACTCTTCCAGGTCTGCAGATGAAACCAAATGTCAGAAACATCAACAGCCTTGTAGAGAAATATCGCAGATCCCGAAAGCTCAGTGTACTTTCACCGCATACTTTTCCCTCTAGGCTCAAAATCCAGAAGCGACCACGATTCTCCATAGTCAAATCCATCTGATTCCACACCGCGTTCGGTGCAAGGCGATGTGTGTCTATCGACAATGATCTTAGCCAAGTGGCAGGTGAGGATGTGTCAGAACGGTTGGGGTGAGGTGGGGGCAGGGAGGAAAGATTAAAAAAAAGAATAAAAATCAATTTTGGGGGCTGATGAAAAAGATCTGGAGACAGTGGCGACAGTTGCCCAACAATGGGATTGTCTTAATGCCACTGAATTGTGTGCTCAGAAATGGTAAAAATTGGTAAATTTTATGTTATGTGTATTTTCCCACAATAAAAAATATAATGAAGAGACCCAGGTATATAGACTAGAAAGTTAAACAGATCCATTCTTCGCTATCATATGTTTTCAATGTTTTCCACTTCCCCTCTTTTAATTTGATGATATACACAAAAGCAGGTACAGCAGGCATTATGTTTATTTGCTGCTGAAAATGGGAACTCTCGAGTGCTCACCAGGCTGGTGTGTCCTAAGCCCAGAGGAGCTGCTAAGAGCCAAGGAGGGACTGGGTGACATGCATGCCCAGAGTGGCCTCTGCTTCTGTGAATCCCACAAAAGGCTTTGGGGAGGGAGATCATGTTTTCTCCCAAGAATCAAGAGAAGAAAGGGGAAATATTCCAACAGGGAAAAACGCGCAATAAATAAGGTGCTTGACCACATCTCGCTGTCACAAGACACGAGCTAATTTCTCTTGAATTACTAATTTCCGTGAGAGATAAAGAATTTATTCTCAACTCTTATCTTATGGATGTTCCGGGAAGACGTCACCCAGATGCCTTCAGATAATTTACAGCATCTGCTTCAAAGTTCATAGAGATAACAAGCCCACTTATAACTCTTTCTGGACATTTCTGGGAACCACCAGATTAGTCTGCAGTTGAGCCCCAAATTCCAGGAGATACAGTTGTGCCCCCTCCGCTGTGCCAGGCCACCCAGCTATCCCTGGGGGAAGCCGCTCCTCCAGCCCATTCCCTCCAGACTTCAGGGAGGGACCTGTCAGTTTGCCTCAAGAATGGGATTTACCCACTAGAAAGGAAAACCACTCCCCCCAACTTCTTCCATCAGGACAAAGCCCTCACCTCTGGCGATCCTTGCTCTTCTAATGTGTTCTTTCCAGGAGAGCTATGGGCCCTGGTGAGTCCTAGAAGAAAGCAAATATAGCTCAAATTATTTAGCTCTAATTATTTAGAATTAATACCCACCCAGATTTGTAGCTTTTCTGCCCTTCCACTTAGCCCTACCTATGTGCCCAGCTCAGTAAATTCTCTTGTGTTCAGGAAGTCCAACATTCGTCCATTTCAATTCATTCCTCCAACTATCACCTCCTTTGTCTGGGACACATGCTTCTACTAATGCAGCCTATGAAGGGAAAACCCCCAGGATGAAAAGCAAAAGTGTTATCTGGGAGGGGTCAGTAATAGCCCTGTATCACGTTATTATCTAGCATGTTATCAAAGATACCTTTACTGGTTCCTTAGCAAAGGGCAGAACTCTTGAGGAAGATCATGTTGAACAAACACCTGCTGTTGTTTGGGAATCCGGGACAAAGCAGGGAAGGCAAACGACCTTCTGGAATTGTCTGAAGGGTTTTGTGAATTTAAGAGCTAAGTGTGGGGTTCCCGGGGGCTGTGACTGTACCCACGGCTAGATAGGGGCTACCTGGAGTGGTCTTATTGAGGGTGAAGTGAAGGGGAAGAAAAGGCAGATAGAGAAACAGCAAAGGTGCTATTCTCATCCCAGCTTACTTTGGGCCAGTCTTTTTAAAATATTTGCATTTTCTTTACCTTTTAAAGATACAATTTATGTATGATAAAAGACTCAAGTGTCTAAGCCAATAAGTTTTCCCATCAAACATCTTAAATACACACAAAAAAACAGTGTAGTACAATTAACAGCACTCTAAGTAAAGGAAAACCAATTCACCCACAGGGCTACTACCCCAATAACCAAAAAGTGATTTGTTCACACTCTCAGGTCTATCATCAGGCTCCAGAACGGGCACACTGTCCATTTAGTTGTAATCAATGTGGATGCAATCTTGTATGCAGCAAGCTCCCCTTCATATTACATCCTGAGTATTTTTCATGTTGCTAGGTCATCTTGATTGTTTAACTACTTCGTGATACATTTACGATACTGATATGTAATCGGACATCCCGGTCCCTGGTGACCTCAGACTTCTCCCCGCCCAGTTCTCTGCCCAGGGCGCACACTCTTGGTCAGTTCGTGAGAACTCCCAAACGGCATTAGTGCCCAAAGGGGGGATGGGGGCTTAGGGGGAGAGGGCTTGATTTCTTTTCTACCTCAACCTTCTTCTGCAGCTTTCCATTTTTTCTTTCTTTTTTTATTAACATATAATGTATTATTAGCCCCAGGAGTACAGGTCTGTGAATCACCAGGTTTACACACTTCACAGCACTCACCATAGCACATACCCTCCCCAATGTCCATAACCCAACCACCCTCTCCTGACCCCCCCTTCCCCCCTCCCATCCCCTGCCCCCCCGCAACCCTCAGTTTGTTTTGTGAGATTAAGAGTCTCTTATGGTTTGTCTCCCTCCCGATCCCATCTTGTTTCATTTATTCTTTTCCTACCCCCAACCCCCCCCTCCCCCCATTGCATCTCCCCTTCCTCATATCAGGGAGATCATATGATAGTTGTCTTTCTCCTACTGACTTATTTCCTTAAGCACAATACCCTCCAGTTCCATCCACGTTCTCACAAATGGCAAGATTTCATTTCTTTTGATGTGCAGCTTTTCTTTTTGACCCTGAAAAGAATTTATCTGGAGTTTCACACGCAGTAAGAGTATATTTCATTGCCTGCCCGCTGTGAGATCAGGCGCTGATTTCCATGTTGGAGCTCCTAGCGGGAAGGATGGCTATAACTTGCCCCCAGATCTCAGTGGCAAATTTGTAATTCCCAGAAGAAAGCTTCCTGGGTAGAAAGAGCCACATGATGGCAAGGCACAGAGTTGCGGATAAGCTCGGAGCGCTAGCAAAGCCTGGAGCAGGTTTGTAACGGGAAGGAAGGGAAGTGGAGGCAGGGAGAGGAGGGTAGAGGAGGGCAGCTGGGCTGTGGAGCTGCAAATACCAGGCTTCTCTATGAGCAACAGGGAGTCAGGCTGCTCGCTAAAAAGACGAGTGTTAACATGTATTTTAAGATGATCATTGCTCTGGGAGTAGTGAAGTTAATGAATTCTCAGGGCAGAGAGGTGAGATTAGGGTTGTAATTTTTTTTTAAGCGAGGCTAAAAATGTATATGACAGCTAACACTAAGATATAGCCTCTCTGTGCCGGGCTTTCTAAATCCTTACACGAAATAATTCATTTAATCCCTACCACAGCTCTAGGAAATAAATGCCATTATCTCCACTTTGTAGATAAAACAGGCTCAGAAAGATTAAGTGACATTTTAAAGGTGACACAGTTAATAATGGCAGTAGCAGGATTTGAAAATGGGCAGCCTGGCTCTGTCGGCTGTGGTCACGGCCAGCAAGCTAAGTCCATACTGTCTGTCACTGCTCAGCTCTGGAGGAGTGCAAAAGCAGCCGCAGACGAGATATAAACAAATTAACTTTATGGAGACTGAAATTTGAATTTCATATAATTTTCCCTTGTCATGAAATACCCCTCTAGTTTTCCCAATCATTTACATTTTTAAAAACCTTTGCAGGTTTCAATGAACTAATTTTTTTTTAAGATTTTATTCATTTATTCCTCAGAAAGAGAAAATGTGAAGTCAAGTGGGAGAAATGGCAGGCAGAGGGAAAGGCAGGTTCCCTGCTGAGCAGGGAGCCAGATGTGGGTGGGACTCGATCCCAGGACTCTGTGATCATGACGAGAGCTGAAGGCAGATGCTTAACCGACTGAGCCACCCAGGTGTCCCTCAATGGACTGATTTTAAAGTTTATATGAAAAGGCAAAAAAGACCCAGAATAGCCAACAGAATATCAAAGAAGAAAAAAGTCAGAGAACCGACACAATCCAACCTCAAGATCTACTATAAAGCTACAATGTGATATTGGCGGAAGAGCAGACAAATAAATCCATGGGCCAGAATAGAGAGTCCAGAAATAGACCCACGTAAATAAAGTGAACTGATCTTTGACAAAGAAGCAAAGGCAGTACAATGGAGAAAAGATAGTCTTTTCAACAAATGGTGTTGGAATAACTGGACATCCACATTAAAAAAAAAAAAAGAATCTAAAAATGTAAAATCTATTCTTAGCTCACAGGTCATACAAAAACAGGCATAAGGTTGGATTCAAGCCATTGGCTGTTATTTGCCAACCAATGCCTGATCTGTACTGCTTACTGTAGAGATCACCAAGGTTAAACAGGAAAATGGCATCCCTGGTGATCAGCAAAAGCCTGTAGCCCCAAGAACTCCAGGTGGGAACCTGGGACCTACCTGCAGATTGCCAGGTAAAGGAGAGCTGGTGCAGGAGCCAGTATCCTCTAGTCTTTGAGAAACATCCTATTCTGTACATCCCTCAGTCCTCCAGGCGCCAAGCCTGAGACACACAAAAATCTCTCCCTAAAGAAAACCTTCGGTTCCCTGCCATAAAAAGTAGTTTCCTTTAAAAAAGATTTTTTTATATAAATAAACAAACAAACAAATAAGATTTTTATGACTGTGAATACACTCAGTACTCTATAATTTCTTAAAAAAACAAAAACCAAAAAACAAACCTTTAAATCAAATAATAGAAGCAGAAAAATTTAGCCCAGTGCCTACACAAATACAATACACGCGGAAGTATGTTCATTTTGATAAAAAGTGCTTTTTGTTATCAAACCAGTCCAGAGAGAAATATGTCATTCTTAGCATCATTTTATAGTAGCAAAAGTTAAATTTTTTCTTTCAAGAAGGAGGACTGGATGGCGAGCTTCCATCTGCTAACTCTAGATCTAATAGGGTTTAAAGGGCTCAGAGGAGCCTGTTTTTGAAGACAATAGATGAATCCCTACATATTTTCCTGCAACCACTGTGGAGTCTTCTGGGCATTAATTTTGAATCTTTGTGTTCCTTCCCCAACCGACACACAGACCCATAAACAGAGCCTTACAAACCCCAGGTGTCCAAGCATGACTTGTGTCTGAGTCACTGACTGATCACTCAAGTGTGCAGACCCAGGGCTGGCTACTAGGATGCCAGGTTAAAGAGATAAAAATAAGAAACATACGAAAGTTGGGTATTCATCCTTTCTGATGGAGGCATAATAGTCCATAGTATATACAGACCATATCTTCTTTATCCAATACACAACTTTTGTATCAACATGGGACTGGAGGAGATTATGCTGAGTGAAATAAGTCAAGCAGAGAAAGTCAATTATCATATGGTTTCACTTACTTGTGGAGCATAAGGAATAACACAGAGGACACTGGGAAATGGAGAGGAGAAGTGAGTTGGGGAAAATCAGAGGGGGAGACAAACCATGAGAGACTGTGGACTCTGAGAAATAAACTGAGGGTTTTGGAGAGGAGGGGAGTGGGGTCTTGGGTGAGCCTGGTGGTGGGTATTAAGAAAGGCATCTGTTGCATGGAACACTGGGTGTGGTGCATAAATAATGAATTTTGGAACACACACACACAAAATTAAATTAAATTTAATTTAAAAAATAAAAATAAAAAAATAAGAAATATAAACCTGATCAAAACATCAGGGGCTACACACCATGAAAGAGACCCATTCCAAAGTTTAAGTCTAGGCAAGTTTCTAAAAACCCAACATCCTCAGAAAAATCAAACGAATCCAGACTTTTGACATTTTATTAAATATGTCTAATTTGCAACCAAAAATTACTAGACATGCTGTGAAACTGAAAACTGAGTCTTGTACGGGGGGGAAAAAAAATTAGTCAATGAGAATCAGTTCTGAGTAGGTCCAGATGTTAGATTTTGCAGGCAAAGTTTTCAAAGCAGCTATTTTATCGATGTACAAGGAATTAAAGTAAAAATAAAAATTAAAGACTCAACAAATAGAAATTATCAAAATAAAGGAAATCTAGAGTTGAAAAATATAAGACTGAAAGATTTACTGGACTGGCTCAGCACCAGACTTAAGAAGGTAGGAAAAAAGAATTTATAAACTTAAAGACAGATCAATAGATCAATAGAAGGTACATTTCTGAAAAGTACAGAAAAAAAGATTGAAGAAAAATAAACAGAGCCTCAGAGATCTGTGGCTACTGCCAAACACATAAACATATAGGTAATGAGTCCCAGGAGCAGCAGAGAAAGAGGCAGAAAGGGATCTGAAGAGATTATGGCTAAAAACTTCTCACATTTGAAGAAAAATTTTGAGCCACAGACCAAAGAAGCTGAAAACAACAACAACAAACAAAAAAACCTCTGGGTAGGAAAAACACAAAGAGAATTCTATCTAGATCCTTTAACTGTAATAACTGATGTGTCTAGGTGTAGTTCCAAAGCCAAGGAAAAAATTTCAAGAACAGCAGAAGAAAATCACATATGGGAAACCAACGTCATATGGCTCACAGTCAACTTATACAAAACAATGGAGGCCAGAAGATGGTGGAATGACACATTCTAAATGTTACAAGGAAAATGATCCCACACAGAAGCATAGCGATGTATGAAGGAATGAAGTACAGAGAGAGTGAATATGTAGATAAATCCAAAATAATATCGACCGTATGAAATGGAAGCCAGCAAACTATGGCCTATGGGTCAAATCTGCCCACAGCGTGTTTTTATATGGCTCTCTAGAGAAGAACAGCTTCTACATTTTTAAAAGTTAAAAAAACAAAGTAGAGTATGCGGTAGAAACCACGCATGAGCCACAAACCCTAAACTATTTACCGTTTGGCCATTTATAGAAAAAATTTGCTGCCCCCCAATAAAAATAATGTAGTGTGGAGTTTAAAACATATATAACATCTTGCTGTGTGGGCAGATTTGGACAGAGTAAACGGAGTCACACTGACAAGGTTTTCCTTCATCTGGGAAATGATGAAAGTACTCATTTAATTAGATTTGAATAAGTCAAGGATGCATGTTGAGATTGTAAATGCCACAATAACAACAAAACCACGTACCATCAGCAAGTTCACGGGGGGGGGGGGGGCAGGGTGGGGCAGACCATGAAATTACATAATCCAAAGAAGGCAAGAAAGGAGAAAAAAATCATAAAAGAACTTTGGACACATTGGAACCTAAATAGTTAGATATCCTATTTATTTTTATTATATGTATATATTTTTAATTACGTTTTAAAAAGATTTTATTTATTTGACAGAGAGAGGCACAGCGAGAGAAGGAACACAAGCAGGGGGAGTGGGAGAGGGAGAAGCAGGCTTCCCACTGAGAAGGGAGCCTGATGCAGGGCTTGATCCCAAGACCCTGAGATCATGACCTGAGCTGAAGGCAGATGCTTAACGACTGAGCCACCCAGGTGCCCCTAGATATCCTATTTAAACACACTTGGGAAGACCAGAGAGGAAAATCTGAAGAGGGGTGTAGGAGACCTTCCTTCAGCTTTGAAAGGGGGGCTGGCCTTGTTCCATGTGACTTCCAAGGCCAGAGTGGACCCATGGAGACAGGTCATCTTTGGTAGAAAAGCCAGAGCTTCTGGAACAAGAATGGGCCCCTTGGGACACTGGTCCAAGCAGAGGTGAGGGATCAGGGCAGGCAGGGGGTACACACACCAGGCAGACATTAAGAGCTTGGTCATTCCTGCTCTGGTCAGTCTCTCTGTGCCTCTGTTTCCTCACCTAAAAATGGGGTTTGATACTACCTGCCTCATGGGATTGCTGGAAGGATTAAATGCATGCAAACATACAACACGGTATCTGAGGCTGGTACAAGTGAAGTAAGTGGTAGTTGTCATTATTATCATTTCTATATCAGAGAGATGGTTAGCACAGACCATTTTTCCAGAACCTTTCAACCTCAACATTCTCGCATTTCCTCAGAGAACTACAGAGGTCATGTTTTAACTTGCTGATTGGAATCAATCGTCTGTGGTAACTGTAGGGGTAACTATTTAGAATTTAAACACTAGGTGTTCAGATCACAAGACTCAGGGGCAAACTCAGAACCCCTGGGGTGCTATACCCACAGACCCTGGAGTGACTTGGCCCTCGTTCCAGGCCCCTACTTCCCACCAGCTAAATGGGGAGAACAGTTCTTGCCTGTTCCCGCAGCACCCGGAGGTACTGTGGAAGAAATGATCAAAAGCTCTTGTGGCATGACTGAAGCCCATGGTTTTTTCCTCATTTGGAAGGTTGTCTTAGCCTCAAGCTCATGGTTCTACAAAGGGCTTTGAGCTCCCTGAAAAACTCCCATCTCAATAAAGTCAGGAAGGGAAAAAACCATGTACTTTTCCATCCTGATGGGAATGAAAGAGAAGGACATCTGTGCACACCGGGAGAAACAGGTTCGGCTGAAATTAGTCATCCAAGTAGGAAGAACCACAACCACTGGGGTTCTGGAAGCAACAATGAGCCATTGGAACGTCAGACCTGGCTAAGTAAGGTCACAATTGAGTCTCCTGAGGGAAGCACCTTCTGAAGCAGATGTTCTCTACCCAGCTGCTGCCTAGCCCCCCACGCCCACCTCAAGACAGACACTCGGGTTTGATGGACCTGGGGTACAGTCTGGGTATCCTGGGCACCAGCAGTTTTTAAAGGTCATTTGAGTGATGTGCCTTTGAGATTGAGAGCCCCACCTCTTCAGGGAAACCCAAAGTGTGTTAGCCCAACAGCTGGCCAGGGGTAAGCCGGATGATTTCAAAAACAAAAGTGAAACAGCTTATGCTCTCCTTATTAATACAGTTCCTTTATGTTTTTCCACTCACATTGTGTCTGGAGCACCATTTTCCACCCCTATCCCTGCCTAGAGGAAAGTCAGTCATTTTGTGACCTTGACCAAGAATTAATCTCTCTGGGGGCGCCTGGGTGGTTCAGTGGGTTAAAGCCTCTGCCTTTGACTCAGGTCGTGATCCCAGTGTCCTGGGATCGAGCCCCACTGAGCGGAGAGCCTGCTTCCCCCCTCTCTCTGCCTACCTGTGATCTCTGTCTGTCAAATAAATAAATAAAATCTTTAAAAAAAAAAAAAAGAATTAATCTCTCTTAACCTCAACTTCCTCACCTATAAAATAGGGATATAGCTAGTTTCCTGGCCACCTTCTTGAGCTTGTCTTAAGGATCAAAGAACAGAAACCGCCGTGTGAATAGGAGAGGGCTGTACCCAAGCTAGGGACGACTTGTCTCCCTGGATGAAAGGAAGGTGCTTGCCCTGGGCAGCTGGGGAGGACTTTCAAGGCCAATACTTATGGAATTAAGGCCACTCTTTAGTGTACATGACATTGTCGGGCCCTTTGAAAAGTGTAGTGTCCTCACAGCACCCCTAAAGGGTAAGTAGTGGCAGGATTTATAACCCTATTAACACGTTTACAGGCTCAGAGAAGCTAGGTGACTTCTACCAGCTCACAGAGACCACACTGGCAAGGCAGGGCACACAGGCCTGAGGCCAGCACCACCCTCCACCCACAGAGCAGTGAGCTGTCCTGGTGACCATTGTGAGCCAGTATTCGCCCCCCATACTGTGTGGACTGTAAGCAGTTCTTCTGGGCCATGTCTGTCACTGCACGCAGCACCTCATTCCCACTCACACCACAGGGCCCGTGGAATGGTGTGGTCTCCTGTCCGCCAGTACCCCACATGACCACCTGGGGGTCCTGGGTTCAAAATCACAAGCCATGCTTGGCTGCTGCTCCAACACCAAAATTTCCTGTGCTCTGAGGGTCACAGGATGTCAGTGTCCTTCCCTCGGTGTGGTGCTTTGGTGGTCCCATGCCATAATCTGTGGAAGGTGGCATGGAAGACCAGAGAAGCTTTCTAGGGTAGCTAGAATGACCTCTGAATGTTTGTCTTAGAAGGGTCAAGGTGGCCAGATCTCTGATACTATCACGTTTAATGTCTCAGGAAACTAAGACCCAGAGACGTTAGCAAACTTGGCCAAGATCACTCAGCAAGTTACTAAAAAGGCCACATGGTGTGACATGACTTTTCCCTAACCTGGTCTGATATGCTTTCCATGCTTTGGTCAAAAAGACCAAAGTCTTTTTGAAAGAAGGTTCTAAAAAGGCTTATTGTGTGTGTGTTGTTCTGTAGCCTGAGTTCCCAGTATATGGAAATTGTATTCTTCTGTCCTGTCTTTAAGACCAGTTTTTTCAGCTGCCCTAACTCATCAGTCGCTCTCAGTTTATCATGAGGGTGCAAAGAATGGTATAGGATTAACACTGTCACAGTCTCTGAGTAGACACATCCTTTAGTCTGATGATTGTTACAAAACACATTACAGATGATCTGGAAAGTCCCAAACCATTATTCTCTAAGTACTCCCTGTCCTGAGCTGATGACCCCAGGGAGACACCACCACCCAGGACAGAGTCCATTCCAGGCAGAGGCCAGTGCACCCTACTGCTCCATCTCCCGAGGCCCACCCGGTATCCAACATCACACATCCTGCGCCACAGGAGAGGGAAGAAGTTTCTAGGGAGCAGTTCTAAACAGGAGAGAGCACATTCACAGCTGACTTGAGGTTTTGCCCCTGGCTCATTTTATGACCTCTCAGATGAGGAATGTTTGGCTTGTAGGCTATTTTTCCCAGCTTCCTCTGGGTAACCGCTGAGGCAGGCCCAGAGCCAGAAGGGACAATCCAAAGAAGAGAGTCCCATAGTGAAGGTGAGCAAGTGGTCGCTTGGCCGCCGGAGCCCAGACTCCTCCTCCCGCACTAATCTCCTCCATGAACACTTCCAGCTCCAGCAACCCCAGCTAGAGCTTTAAAGGGGACCAGGGACCCTCAAAGCCTGATGCCAGGGACCAGAGACCCTCAAAGCCTGATGCCAGGGTAGCGGTCATTAGTGAGCTCCAACAGGAAGGGAATCTCTGGGAGCTGAGTGGGGGGACCCCATGGTCCCCACCCCACCCCCATTCAGGAAGGTCTCCTCCCAGAGGTCCTGGAGCAAAGAAGAAAGCGTGGCCTGGGGAACACTGTTCTCACTGAAAAACAAGAACACAGAAGGAGATGGTTCCCTAAGGCAAGAGAAAAGCACTTGGCCTTGCCAGAGCCAAGCCAACTCCCTCGCAGGCCTCTTTCTTGGAACCAGGCACACGAATTCACCAAGGTGCCGCCTCTTAACCATACATGGCCTTTTCTGTCTGAAGCTGCCAGACTCATCTTGCCCAAAACACCACTTGCATTAGGCTACCCCCTGCTGAAGAAACTTTAATAGCTCCCCACTTCCCACGATGGTGAATCCAAATTCCAGGCTTGCTGTGTGACCTTGGGCAGGTCACTTAACCTGGCCCAAGGGTTCAGATTTTGTTTAAAAAAAAAAAAAAAAAAAAAGATTGGTTATAATCCTTTTAGAAATCTCTTTAAGACAAAAGGGACTAGGAGAACCTTGATCATTCTCAGATTTCAAAATCCTCCCCCAACACCTACCCTGCCCTGCCCTCAGGGGACCTGCTCCCTGCTCCTGGCACCAGGCCTGCTGAGCCCGGACTCCCCCTGTGCTCGAGCTGCTCTGGGACGTGCCCTCTTCCCCGCACCGGTGTTTATCTTGATCTCACGTAGCCTCAGAGCAGCACCGAGTTACCTGCCCACGTGAAAACTTCCCCAGCCCACGTTCACCTCTCCGTTTTCTGAAGTCTGTTGCTTTTGGTACAGCTACTTCACCTATTTTGGTGCTTAATTCTCCAGTGATTTTATGCAAATCCATTCTGTCTGTCTCCAGAGGGTTCCTTCCTTTGGTTTATCAACTACCAGCCTGACTTAGCTCAGCTCAGGTTCCTGGAAGGCTGCTCAGGCGCCTCGCTGACAGTAGCAAGAATGCTACTTGATGAAAAGGATGATTGACAATAAAGTCCTAAAAATCTACAAGGTACAGATGACATCTTGGGAAAGGAGGACTCCTGAGATACCCCCTGCCCCCCCAGAAAATGCCTAAGCGGGGCGTGCTGCTCAGAGCAGGGATTTAGAGGAAAGTGAGTGGGGTTTGGGGCAGGGGATAGGGATGGAGAGTGAGGCGTCTGCTGGAAGAGAGAGTCTGACGCCTGAGTTCTGGGGATGGCTGGTCACCACCTTGGTAAGGGATTCTAGCAAGTCTCTACCCTCTCTCCTCAATAACCAAAGAATCTGGCTACCAGAAATTTCTCCAGTGTTGCTTTCTACTCTATTTGGAGAGAGTATGTCTAGAAGGCTGGACTGACAACCTCCAGGAAGGACTCCAGGCTCCTGTAAGACAAACGCTGACTAGCTTTACCTGTTCTAATAAGGTAAAGCCATCTTGTGAGGGTTCTAATACCCTCACAAGATGGGTTCACCCAACTCCCACCTTTGGCTTGACAGCAACCGGCCTGGCGTGGGTGCATACCAAGGCAGTGAGTTTTCATTCCCCAGCCTGACAGTCTCCCCAGGAACTGCTGACCCATTCCAGGAAAATGAAATTCTAGCAAAAATCGTGCTTTATTAGCTACAGTGATTTCTTGCCAACTACAGTGTTGAGATAATGCTGTTTCAGTTTTATACACCCAAACTTTCAGAACAGGAACCTGTTTCCATGTGTGTTGTTGGTCTAGCCCATTCAAAGCTTAAATAAAAGCCAAATTATGATTCTTCCCTCCCTTGGGCCTGGTGGTGGGGAGAAGCCCTGGCTTAGGACTGAATTCCAGCTCCTGTACTTAGAGTTAGATCACCTTGGGGAAGTTAGTTAATTTCTGAGTCTCAGTTGTCTCATCTGCAAAATGAGGACCATAGTCTATCCCTCTTATAGGAAAGCGGTTATATATGGACAATGGTTAGAGTGGGGCTTGACTGGCTCTTCTAGGGAAACTCACACTGGGAGTTTAGTTTGAAGGGATCCTCAAATGTCAATGTCTCCAGTGCCCACCAGAATGACATTTACATAGGTTCTGGAGATAGGCGTCTTGTCTTCATCTGAGTCTCACACATAACTTTTGGAGGAGTCTGAGCAGCACACAATAAAAAATAACTAAACACAGAAAGAAACAAGGTATTCAGGAGCAAGATTTTAGCAGGAGAGAAAAAAAAAAAAAGAGCAGAAACAAATCCAAAACTTTGGATACTGAAATGATCAGACCAAAATTATAAAACTACTATTTTTTTTAAAAAAAAAACTTGATATTTATGGGAATGCAAAATTATTTTTAAAAGTAACACTGTAAATTTGGCACAGAACTAAATGTAAATTAAATTTGAAAAATAAAATCAGTTTTCAAAATCTTCAATGATCGGTCTTAACGGCAAATTGGACACAACTGAGAGAATGAATAAATTAGGGCATGTGTCAGAACAAATTATTTAGAATGCAGCACAGAAAGAAAAAAAGATGGTATAGTTGGACAAGGGGCTAAGAGACATGGTATATACAGAAAACCAAACAAACATTTAATTGACATTACAGAAGACAGAAATAATGGTATAAAAGCAATATTTTAAGAGATACCCGCTGAGAATTTTTTAAATTTATAAAATATATCAAGCCATAGACTCAAAATATATTATAAATGCCAAGCAAGATTAATTCACAGAAATTAATGACATAGGAAACATAGACTGTGGTCTATTTTTCCAAAGATGGCCATGACATTTCCTCCTATCCTGCATGCCCCTTGGCAATGTAACTTCCGCCATTCCTCCCAAGAGGTGATGTCTATTTCCTTCCCCTTGTATCTAGGCTGACCCTGAAGCCTGACTGACCAATAGAATCAGCAGCAGTGACTCTAGGCCCTAGGCATGAAGAGGTCCTGTGGCTTCTCTTTTTGCTCATCTGAGGCCCTGAGTCACCAGGTACAGAAGCCCAGCTGTCCTTATAGGAAGGCCATGTGGGGAAGCACAAGGACATTCCAGTACCAAGTCCTCAGACATGTCATTTTAGACCCTCCATGTCAGTCCCACACAGTACCATATGATACAGGGACAAGATACCCCAGCTGAGGTCTTTCCAAATTGTAGATCCACTGAATTGTGAGCAAATAAAATGGTTGCCATTCGTCAATAAGATGTAAGGTAATTTGCTCTGTAGCACTGGACAACTATGACATAGAAGATCAACAAAGCCAAAAATTAGTTCTCTGAAAAAATGAATATGGCAGACAAGCCTATGACAAGATGAATTAAAGAAGAAGGAAGAAGTCACAAATAGCCAGTATTGGAAACAAAAAGGGGGCATGACGACAGAAGCTACAGGTATCAAAGAGATAACAATAGAAATCCTCCATCAATTCATGCAAAAAAACTTGAAAATTTACTTGAAAGGGACACAGTCCTAGAAAATCAAAACTTTCTAAAACATATTTATAAGAAATAAAAGATATGAATTCTATAACTATTTAAAAATTGAGTCAGTAGTCAAAATTCGAGCAAAAAATAGTATTCCAGGCCCAGACGGCCTTATTGGTGAGTTCTACTGCCAAGAAAAAGAAATTCTTATGGAATAAATTTTTTAAGTAAACTCTACCCTCAACATGGGGTCAAACTCACAACCTGGAGAGCAGGAGTCACATGATCTCCCAACTGAGGCACCCAGGTGCCCCTCATTCCATTCATATTAAAATCTATTCAAGACAGAAAAATAGGAACACTCCCAAAGTATTTTATGAGACTGTACGACACTGGTACCAAAATCAACAAAGAAATGACCCTTCAAATTCACTCATGAACACATAAGAAAAAAAAAAATCCTACACAAATGTTAGCACGTTAAATCCAACATTGTAGTTGACCTGTGTGCAATGTGGGGTTTGGGAAAAGGACCCTCCACACAGATAGAAATCCATGTATAATTTTTGATTCCCCCCCAAATATTCTACTAATCACCTAGAAGTCCTACCAAAAATATAGTCAACTAACATATTTTATATGTATTCTATACTGTATTTTTGTAATAAAGTAAGCTTGAGAAAAGCAAATGTTAAGGGGCACCTGCGTGGCTCAGTTGGTTAAGCGTCCACCTTTGGCTCAGGTCATGATCTGAGGATCCTGGGATCAAGTCCTGCATCAGGCTCCCTGCTCAGTGAGGAGGCTGTTTCTCTCTCTCCCTCTTCCCCTATCCCTTGCTGTGCTTTCTCTCTCTCTCTGTCAAATAACAATAAAATCTTAAAAAAATAATTTAAAAAAGCAAATGTTAAAATAAGGAAGGGAAAATAAGTTTAAAGAACTGTGCAGTGTTTATCAATACCATAAGTTGACATCATCTGTTTACAAGATGAATCATCTGGCAGTACCTTCATCAATATTGGCTTAGAGAATATGAAACACAGCAGATGGTGTAGGTCTTACAAATAACAGACATCAAGAATGAAAAGATAATGTATGGTCTGTAAGTTTTGATAATTTTTAACTTTTTATAATAGATTTATATATTTTTTAATGGTAGTAAGTGATAAAATAGACTAGTATCTACATATAATTCATGCATTCATGACATTCTGAACTTGTTCCTAATGTCTTTAATATTCGTAGGCTGTGTGCTTTGTCTGTTTTTTCAAATTGTTGCAAATCTCCAAAAATTTTTCCAAAAGTGTATCTAAAGAAATTTTAGTAAGTGGACCCAAGTGGTTCAAATTCATGTTACTCTAGGGTCAATGGTACATAAAGACAAAATACACCATGACCAACTTGATTTTATTCCAGAAAAGCACGAATGGCTCAATATTAACAAATCTAGTAACATAATTCAAAATAATAATAAATCTAAGGGAGGAAATATGATTATTTCCATAAACATTGAAAAGACTTTCAACAAACTTTAACATTCTTTCCTTTCCTGACATAAATAAATACTCAAGGAAATTTATGGATACTTCGTTAATGTGAACACACACAAGCACATATACGTGTATGTATGTATGTATGTATGTTTCCCAAAGGCCACCATCCAACTGAATAGGGAAACATTTGCCTCCTACTAAGGTTAGTAACAAGATGAGAATCCCCCCATCACCATTGCTACTTAACACTGTATTGAAATATAAGCCAGTGCAATCAGGAAAAAATAAATAAAGGCAGAAGAATTGGAAGAGAAGGAAAACTATCTCTACTGTTGGTGATATGGGTGTATACCTTCTCCAGAGAATTAATGATAAAACTAATTCAACGGTATAATAATTTAGCAAGATAGAAAGTATAAAATTAATATACAAAAATAAAAGCCTTTGTATAGATCAACAAATGAGCTGGCCCAGATAGAAGTATAGTGGAAGAGAAAAAAATAATAATGAAAAAATTAGGTACTTCTGAATAAGCTTAGTTCCACTTTACAAATTTAAGGCAATTTCAATAAAAATACCAATGGATTTTTCTTTTTCTAAAGTTAGGCAAATTGAATCTAGAGCTCATGTGGAAAAACAAACATGCAAAAAGAGGTATTAAAAACCCTGAAGAAAAGAGCAATGAAGGTAAGTGAAGTAGATTGCAAAATGGCCATAAATTCCTCCTATCCTTGAATGCATGTCGCTTTGCAATGTGACCTTGCTGCTGATTCCAGAAAGAGGGAAAGTCTGTTTCTCCCCTACTTAAATCTGGGATTGGCCACATGAATCGCTTTGGTCAATGGGACATTATCAAATAGTACTTTATTTTATTTATATATTGTATTTAAGTAATTAATTTATTGAGGGAGAACACGAGCATGCAGGGGTGCAAGCAAGCAGGGGTGGAGTGGGGCAGAGACAGAAGGAGGGAGAATCTTAAGCAGGTTCTGCACTCATCACAGAGCCGTAGACTGGGCTCAGTCCGGGGATCTTGAGCTCATAACCTGGGCTGAAATCAAGACTGGGAATGTTAACTGAGTGAGCCACCCAGGAGCCTCATAATGCGACATTATCAAACACATTGCAAGCAGAGTCTTGAAAAGTGTTAGCTCACCGGGACTTCTTACCCTTTTGCATTGTTTTGTGGATTTTTTGTGTTTTTTTTTTTAAACCTGAAACCACGTGATCTTTAAAAATATGAAAAAAGGGATACTTGGGTACCTCAGTTAGTTAAACATCTGCCTTCAGCTCAGGTCATGATCCCAGGGTCGTGGGATTGAGCCCTGCATTGGTGGTGGGGGGGGGGGGGTATGTCCTTGCTTGGGGGGGTGTCCTTGCTTCTTCCTCTGCCCTCTCTCCCCCTGCTTGTGCTCTCCCTTTCTCTCTGACAAATAAATAAATAAAATCTTTAAAAAAAAATAAAAATATGAAAAGATATTCAACTTCATTTGTTAACATAGAAATTTAAATTAAAATATCATTTTTACCTGTAACCTTAGCAAAAATTCTAAAGCTGGGCTATATACTTCATTGTCAAACTATTGGGGAAGAAGGCATTTTCACATATATTGCTGATGTGAATGTAAAAATGGTACAATCCTTATGGAGAGAAATTTAATGATATCTAACAAAACTATGTGTATTTACCCTTTGACCCAGAAATCCCAGTTGTAGGAACTTAAACTAAACTATACCACCAACACCATGAAAAAGACATTCACACGATTGTTCATAACAACACTACTTATAATAACACAATATTGGAATCAGCCTAATGCCTACATTAGGAGGTTCATTGAACATATGGTAATAATGGAATATTCTACACTTGGAAAAAAATGAAAAATATCTGAATGAATATGATAGAATTTCAGAATATATTAAGTGAAGAAAATTAAGATGCAAGAAAATGTATAATAGGTTATCATTTGTGCAAGAAGGAAAAAAATAAGAAAGTTTATTTGCAAAAAAATATAGAAAGAAAATGAAAATAATGAAATTGCTTACTTACAAGAATAGGCAGAAATGAGACAGAGGAAGGGCTAGAGAAAGGGATGGTACTTCAAGTGTATTTTTTTACATTAACATGGTTCAAAAGTCAGAACAATGCTTTATATATTCAAAAAAATAAGGTAAAATCAATAAAAATGGGAGAAACCCTTTAACTGAATATAAACAGGGACAAACCTAACTATATGTCAAAGAGATAGCATAGCCATACAGAGAGAACAAAAGAAAAAGAATTAATCCAAGTGATTTTGAGCAAGTAGTTTGATTATACACCCTGAATGGGATGTATTCAAAGGACAAAAGAATGGTAAAGAAATTGTGGTGGTGCTATTGTTAGAGCAATTCTTTTTTTTTTTTTTTTTCCTTAAAGTAGGCTCCATGCCCAGTGGGGAGCCCAATGTGGGGCTTTGAACTCATGATCCTGAGATTAAGATCTGGGCTGAAATCAAGAGTTGGACACCCAACTGACTGAGCCACGCAGGTGCCCCTGTTGCTAGAGTGATTCATATGTTATGCTGTGTGCATCATAGGACTCAATAAATGAATAGATTTATTGATGTTTTTGTAACCTTGGTTTGCACTGTGGGAGAAGGACAAAACCAATCTGAAATGGGGGAAGGAGATGAAAGTCCAACTCTAACTGAAGTTAGAGATAATCTATATACATTTATTTTTTTTCCTTTCTTAAAAGTTTAAATTCAATTAACTAACATATAATGTATTATTGGTTTCAGAGGTCAATGATTCATCAGTCTTACATAATACCCAGTGCCCATTATACCACATGACCTTCTTAATGTCTATCACCTAATTATCCCATCCCCCACCCCCTCCCCTCTCACAACCTTCAGTTTGTTTCCTACGACTAGGAGTCTCTCTTAATCTTAATCTTAATCTCTGGTTTGTCTCCCTCTCTGGTTACATCTTGTATTTTTTTCCTCTCTTCCCCTACAATCCCATTTTGTTTCTTAAATTCCACACATTAGTGAGATCATATGATAATTATCTTTCTCTGATTGACTTATTTCACTTAGCATAATACTCTCTGGTTCTATCCACATCATTGCAAATGGCAAGATTTCATTTTCATTGTGTGTGTGTATAGATGTATACATATACATTTATGTATAGATGCATATATTTGTATATATACATATACATATGTAGTTATATATACACCACATCTTTATCCATTCATCTGTCAATGGACATCTGGCCTCTTTCTATAATTTGGCTATTGTGGACATTGCTGCAATAAATATTGGGGTACAGGCACCCCTTCGGATCACTACCTTTGTATTTTTGGTGAATACATATTTTAAAAAGAAAACTGTACTTTCTAGCTATGTTCACTGAGTAAACTTGGACATATTGACATTCCAGCAGCAATGAACCACCCCTACCACCTAGATCTTGGTTTCTAAATAAAACCCCCAACAATCGGAACCTTGAAGAAATGACTAATTGTGTGGCTGAGAAAGGAAAAAATATAAGATTCATTGGACTAGTTTGTTTCATAAAGCTAAAACGTGCTTTAAAAAAATGGATGGGGGAAGAGGAGGCCATGGAAGGGGACTTGCTGGCCAAATCCATAATTACTTGACAATCAAAATGAATAATGACATGAGTGGATTATAGTACTCTGATTAATAAGAGAATCTATAAGTGCATTATATATTAAAAAGATAAAATTTTATCTTCTATTTTGAAAAGATAAAGAGAGTAGGATGGAGAATAGAATTTTTTTTTTTTTTTAAATTGGGAAGTGCCAACTAACAATATTAGGAGGAATGAGAGATATTCGTAAATCACCATTCTACAATCACACTGGCAGTAATCAATTCAGGCAAGAATCATCAGTGATGGGAAAACCATGGAATATAAGAACAGTCACAGAGTATCACAGTATCTCCTTACAAATAACTTATAAATCACATGAAGGAAGGCACCTTTACAAGGCAGAAATGAGGCAAACACACTTGAACCAAATTACCAAATTTAATGTCACCCAAATAGGGCATTTACCAATATTACATGTATCTCCCAGTGGTATCAAGGATACAACATGACTTATTTTATATTTCTGCCCAAAGAGTTTAATCTGATCTCAGCAATAAAGAAATAACTTGGATAAATCCAAATTGAAATGCACATACACAAAAAGCCAGCCTAAAATTTTCAGTGACACAACCAACCAACCAACCAAAGGCTAAAGAACTGTTCTAGATTAAAAGAGGTGGAAAAGGCAGGACAAGTAAATGCAATCTGTGGTCTTCACAGTGAATCTCGTAAGTAATGACAGAACACATCAACAAAATAATAAAGAAGTCAATTAACTTACCACATTAACATGTTTAAAGGAGTCAATCACATAATCATCTCAGAAAAAGTGCATAAAAAAGTATTAGATAAAATCAATACCCAATCATGATTTTTTTAAAAAAACCTCTTAACAAATTAGTAATAAAATAGATCTTCTTAATCTCATAAAGAGTATCTACAGAAAAGCCAATAGCAGACATTTACACATACTGACAAAACATTAAACACTTTCATTTTGAACTTGGGAATTAGCATCACTTCCATGAAAAGTTGTAGTGGAGGCAGCACAGGAAGGAAAAAAAAAGTTACATAGAAAAGAGAGCAACAAAACTGTCATTCCTGGCAGGACCAACTATAGGGAAAATCCAAAAGAATATACAAATAACTTGTTGAAATTTATAAAAATGTAATCAGATTCAAAATTAATACATAAAAAATCACTTCTGTATGCCAATAATAAACATTTGCAAAATAAAAATTTAAAAATCTACCTATCACACAACAAAATATCATATGCCTAAGAATAAATTAAACCAAATGAATACAAGACCTCACCAAAGAAACTACAAAACTTTGAGGCGCAATAAAGAAGATTGATCTAAACATGTTCTTGGTTTGGTAGGCTCAGTCATGTAAAGATGTTTGCTTTCTCCAACCTGATTCATGGAATACAAAGCAATTTCGATCAAAAGCCCAACATGTTTTTTCGGGGGGTAAGAAGTGACAGATAGTAAAATTTATATGGAAGTTCAAAGTCATTTCTAAGAAGAAAAACTACAAAGACCTGTTTCCCAAATAACAGAACTTACTATAAAGCTGTAGAATTACGACAAGCTGCTATTGGCACAGGGATGGACAAATGGACAGATAAAGCCAAGTTTTGATACAGATGCAAGCAAATCCAAGCTCCCTGTATAGAAAGAGAGGGGGCTCCTCACAACAGTAAGGAAACAATGAACTTCTCCATAAATGGCCCTGGGACAACTACATACTTTCATGGGAAGAAAACTGTAAAATTAGGTTCCTCTCTTCTACTAGTCACAAAAACCAACCCCAGATGTACTAAAGTGACCCAAATGAGAAAAGCAAATTTACAAAGTTTTAGAAGGAAATATAGGATAATATCGTCAGAACTGCAAGGAAGGAAAGGAGTTCCTAAATAAGACAAAAAGGGTACAAACCATGAAGGAAAAGATGAAAAGCTTTTTGTAAAATGTGAACGATTTATCCATCTGAAGTGAAAGAAGAGCAGAAGATTAAAAACTTTAGAAACAGAGAGATTAAATACCAAGCAGACCAATGGCCATCCCTGTAGCCAGCAGCCTAGCACAGAGATTCCAGTGTCCCTCCTTTTTGTCCCTGCTTCCAACTCAGGGCCAGAGAAAGCCAAATACGTTTCCCAAACCAATCACATAAGATGCCTGGCTTCTCATCCTACCTCTGGCTTCCCCACGGCCACAGCTTCTAATCAGAACACACCCGAGGTCTTCCCTTTTTCACTATAAGCTTTCCCACTCCCCTGCCTGCCTTAAAGTCTCCTCCAGACTCGAGTGATGGTGGCCGACTCCCCTGCTTCAGCAACCTCTGAATCTTCTCCATTTGTTCTCATTTGGGTCATCATCATTAACCTCCCCCAAATTCAGAATTTTGCTCATCTAAAGTCTCCATAAAGAGAGCAGAAAGACAAGTTTCAGATTATGTTTACTGTACACATCGCCCTCAAAGAGCAAGTGCACAACCTGGATGAAAAACCAAAAAAAAAAAAAAAAAAAAAAAAAAAAAAATCAAGGGAAGAAAGAAAAACCCATAGGAAAATAGGAAACATGCCTGAACAGGCACTTCACAGAAGAGGAATTTAAATGATCAAAAAAAGCTCAGCCTCATTTAGCAACCAGGAAAATACAATCAGCCTGTTCATTGAGCATGGCAGGCCTGATCATTCTCCCCACCAAGCACCCCCCACCCAGCCTGGCACTCCATATCCCTGCATGTCATTCACTGACCTTTATACACCCATCCCACCTCACCTCACCTCACCCCCAATCAGAGAGGGTGCGTGGACCCCTGCCAGGCTTCTGGGGGCTTGAGAGCAAGTGCTCTCCCACTCTGGGCCCAGATGTCTCATTTGGAAACGGTGAAAAATCATCTTTATGGCTTTCCAAACAAAGAAGGATGAGCTAGGTAAGGGTCAGGAGAAGAGAGGCAGAGAAGAATGTGACAGAGGCAGACTCTTCCCTGAGTCATTAGCTCAGAAGGAGCCCAGAGCTCTGACTGGGAGCCCACTCATTCAATCAGGGTCAGGAACACTAAAGAATGTGGGCCATCCTTTTGAGTTCATCATCCCGAGACCTGCCTTTTAGCGAAAACAACGCAAAGCCCGTAAATAGTAGTGTCCTCTTTTTAAGGATGAGATGAAATCAAGGTCCAGGAAGCTAGAGCTTGCCCAAGGCCACACAGCATGGAGAACTAGAACCCAGTTCTTTGTAGCTCCCTGCACCTATGACTTTTTTCTGCACCACAGAGCTCTAGGCCATCAGCACTCCTCCCCTAGCCCCAGACGTGCCTCTTGCCCTGCAGCCGTGGGCACTCGAACCTCAGCATTCCAGCCTGCCTGCTTCTAAACTGTGTTTTGTGCTTATGAAAAAGATCTACTCCTCTCTCAAGCTTTGTGCCCAGCCAACATGGGACACCAGCAGGCTGACCTATCGGTTGTCCTCTGAGCAAAAGGCAGACTTACCTTGGCCCAGAAGCAATAGCAGCCCCAGGAGGAAGATGTGTGGCTGCAGCCCCATGCCAGGATCCTTCCTGTGTCCCAGCCTTGGATGGATCACTTGCGCAGATGGAGACTGCCACTCTTCCCCGTGTTTTATGCTCCTCTGTGGTCTGATAACGTGCCTGTCATAAATTTTACTGTGTTCACCTTTGTAAGGGGACAGTGGCCGGCTGTAAATGATAAATATTAACATTTAGGCAGAAGATTTCTCAAAGTAGATAGGTCAAGGATGGGTAGCATGTCCTAGACAAAGGCACCAAAAGGCTAGGACCCCATAGATCCCCTTTGTATGGCCTCCCAGGATTGTAGATGTCCAAAACTCTCCAGATTTGGGGCTCTGGCCTGCTGGGAGGAGCCTGGGATTGGAAATACAGGACTGGAATCCCAGATTGACAATAGCTTGAGTGAGTCCCTTAATGGGGTCTTTAGCTTCTCAGCTGTAAGCTAGGGAAATAAAAGCCATAAATGGAGTGCAAGTAAGCCATAAAGTCCCCTCGAATGTGACAGCTCTTGGTGTGAAATGTGTTCCCCAGTGTCTGAGGAGCACAGCTGGGTTCTCTGGTCTGCATGATCCAGAGGTTTCTGGCCCCGCCTCCAAAGCCGTGGGTGGCGGGAGTGTTGGACGGATGTGCATGTCACACATCCATGGTCTGCACATGGAATGGAGAGATGCAAGCCAGAGAGGTGAGCCACTGGAACTCATCTGACAGTATTAGCATTTTGCTTCAGGCAATTGAATTTGAAATGCCAGGCAGAGTCTAAACTGGGCAGGCAGAGTTGGAATTTAGAGCCCGGGTGCCAAAATACCTCGGGGGTGAAATTCAAATATTTTCCACAAATATCAAGTAACATTTGCCTTTGGATAATATGGACAAATATATTTAAATCATCCTTGCGTTTTGGCCACTGTTAATGGCAGCAAAGCCAAGAGCCAGACTTCTGAGCTCCAGCTAGGAGTCTGGAGCTGGTTTCTATCATTCAACCTCGGGTCTCGATCTGCTGACATTTTTTCAGTATGTTTCAAATCACAGTTAGAGGTTGGTTGTGTTGAGTACAAAGTGAAATCTAAGTGGGCGGCCCTTCGTTCCTGGCTCTGTGACATTAAGATGTTGCCCTCCTTTATCATCTGCTCAATAAAATGTGACTTGTGGGTAACCACTGATTGGGCCATGCCAAAACCTCAGCCTCAGAGCTGCGCAGAGGGCTCAGGTCACACCAGACATGTGTGGGCACTGCCTCGATGGGCCTGGCTGGCTATGGCCTAGGTCCAGAGCCTGGAAGAGAGCAATACATGCAGAAAAGTAAGAGGGAGATATACCCACGGAGGGGCTTGCAAGGGCCATTCAGGCACGAAGCTCCTGAACATAGGACACTTGTTATCTTCACCAACTGCTCACCAGCTCAACAAGAAACCCAAAGCTCAGAGCTACTGTCCCACTACTAAGGATGGCAGGAGTCCCTCAATTATACCAGCAGCTTTGAGGAGTATCCCTGAACCTACATGGATTGAATGAAAGGTCAATGTTCCCCACTCAGCTTGGCCCAGTTAGAGGTAGGGTGGGACACATCATGGGAATTGGGCAGAATTAGGCTGTCTTGGGGCACCCAGGTGGCTCAGATGGTTAAGCATCTGCATTGGGCTCAGGTCATGATCCCAGAGTCCTGGGATCCAGCCCCACATCGGGCTGTCTGCTCTATGGGGAGCCTGCTTCTTTCGCTGCCTGCTGCTCCCACTCTCTCTCTCTCTCTCTCTGTCAAATAAATAAATAAGATCTTAAAAAAAAAAAAAAAAAAGGAAGGGAAAGAAAAATAGCTCGGCTTTACAATCCGTACAACTGCTTCCACCTCTTAATGCTTCTCTGCACAACCACCATGGCCCAGCTGTGTTGGCAAACACACCAACCTTTAACCTCTTCTACATTTAGAAACATTGAGACGTGACTTAAAACACTTTCAGCCTTTGTGAGGCATTTGGTATAGGCCAGACTTAGGTAAAAGAAATGTTGGAATCCTGTCAACACATCGAGTCCTCATCAGCTGTGAGACAGAGAGGGAATAACGTGTCTCGGGCATCCTTACCAGGCGCTGTGGGTACACTTCACCTGCATCAGCTTAATAAGCCTAGAGTATCTGTGTGATCTATTAGCAGCTGTGAAAACTCGGGGACCAGTACTCATCATAGGCACAGGCCCATGGATTAAAATCTTCCAGCCTGCCTCCCTCGGGAGGCATCTTGATGACTGAGCGAGCTGGGCACTTGCTGTTGTTCAGAAATCCACAAGGGGGTGCTAGACTAAGCCTCGGCCACAGGGTCCATGGGGATTAAAGCGGCCCTGGCTGCTGAAGCATTCTTCTTTCAACCTGGGTACAACCTATTATTATCCCACGATTTTAATTTGGTGGACTGATCAGCCCATTTAAAAAATTAAACAGAACATGAAATATCTAAGGCCATTGTCTATAGTAAGGGTAATTGATGTTTTGGGGAAACTTGTACTCATAGGTGGTGATAGGAAATGTGTTTCTTAATATGGGTCAGTAAAAAAGAAATTGAATATCACTCCCTTAGACAGCAGTAGATCAGTTCCACAAAGAAATCCCCAAGCTTCAAGAAAAAGAAAACAGTTTTGTTCTTCTCTCTGATTAAAGATGCAACTACACCAAATTCCCTGTGCTGGCAGCTAAAAACAATGCCTGTGAGTGACACTGTGACTTGGGAAGAAAGCACAAGTCAAACTTTTTAGCAGTTGTGAGAAGAGACTAAGTGAAACTGTCCTTTTTTCAATAAGGAAACCTAGCCCCTAATTCCAGGGTGAGCTCTGCCGATGTGATGGAAGTATGTGTCGGCAGCCTATCATCTAGGAAAGCACTGGTTCCCATTGGTGCCTGTTTTATGGAAGACCTGCAGGTTGAAGGGGAAGGGACACATCAAAATTTTGGGAGGGGTGGGACAACCTGTCTCGAATAATCTGCACTGGTCCAGTAATGCCCTGAGAATTGTCTGCCCAAAATGATGGCTTTTCTGATGTACCTACTTGCCCTCACCATGATAGCCTTGTATCACTCACATCTTCTGTGTGGAAAGAGTCCTATATCCCTGGTGGGCTTCCTGAAGGAGAAGCTGGGCCTTTTCCTTCTTGCCATTCGGGCACTTCCAGAACTCTTCCTACTAGAGCATCTAGCTCAATGCCCTATGCAAAAGAGGCCCTCACCAAATCTTCATTCGTTGGGTGAGTAGTCTTCAGAGGTAAGAAGACAACTAGTTTGACCAAGCCTGTGTTCTCCAAGACCCTTCCCAGTCACAGAAGTTCAAGGTGCCTTGGTTTAGGAATCTCTAAACACAAACGTCATCCAGAAGCCAGTATTCATGTGTTTATACAACACAAGACTTATGTGTACACACACATGTAAAACAGTGTCCCATGCAAGTAACTGAGCTTATTTAGCTTCCTTTGGGCAGAGACTTTGCGTATAATCAAACAAGAAGTTTAATTAAGGAGTAGAAATAACAGACAAAATTGAGAAGGGACTAGTAACATATGTCTACCAAAAAATACCATTTTCAAATATCCCAGCCTTATTAATAAAAAGAGAAAGAACAACAGGGCAAATCTCAGGAGAACATACAGTCCATGAGACCTGGCCTTCGTGTTCTTTGCTATATCCCAGGAACTAGTACCGTGCCTGAGGTAGCAGACATTCACTAGATGTTGGATGAATAAATAAATGAAGAGCGGAATAAAAGGGAAGACACCAAGACTCCTATAAAAAGATCAGCTCAATGGAACAGAATAGAAAAGATGAAAGGGGTAAACATCATGGCTTAGGATAGAAAACTGAGGGAAAAAAGAGGCCTGTGGCCCCAATCCCATGAAGCGTGATAGGAAAACAACAGAGAAGCAATATGGAGGCTCCCAGGTCATGGCTCTCCCCAAGGTCACACGGTTATTCTCCTGCCCAGTGGTTCTCCATTCTGGCTGCAGATTGGAATCACCTGGGAAGATTTTAAGACTAATAGCCCTGCCTGTGCTTCCCCTACAGACATTCTGAATTAATTGGTCTAGGGTAGGACTTGGTCATGGGTCATTTTTAAAATTCCCTGATGGATCCTGATGTGTAGCCAGGGCTGAGGGCTCAGACTCAGTGGATCCAGGGCTGCCTGGTGCCCAGCACTGGCGGATGGAGAGGGTTCCGTCTCTCCTGCTGCCGACAAGCCAGAAGTCCACATGACAATGCCTCAAAAGTCTACTGAGAGCTAACAAAGTCGGACTGACTGGTGGCCTGTCTAGAGAAAGGCCCCATAGAAATATGGGGGGAGGGGAGTGCTGGGACTTATGTCTCAGAGGTCGGAGAGTAAATGGGGAAATGGCCAGGCTCTGGGGCCTGGAGAGGCTCAGTCCCCAAGCACCAGGATATGTGGGTCCAAGTCCCGGATCAACAATATGACCCATTATTATCTACAGCCATTTCCTCTTCCTCATGTGTTAGTTTCCTGATCTGGGAGGTTGACACAGAAATTCCATTCACTGATGTGCAGTGTGAAGAACAGGGCCATGGAGAGTGGGGAAAGGGTAGGAGGAGCTGTCTCCCACAAGCATACGGGGTACTCCACTTCTTGCACCAGCCATTACTATTGAAATGGTACTGCCCTGGCTGACCACCATTCACAGCTTGAGCCCTGACATCCTCTAAGTCACACGGTTATACTGCATTGCTCCCTCTCTCTCCTATCCCTTCTGCCATCTTCAGACTCAGCCCCCCAGTTCTTCCCAACCTTTATGTCTCCCAACACATGGATGATGGTGATGTTCATGCAGCATACAGGGTGAGCAGACAGGGCACTTTGTGGCCTGAGATAATCAGCTGGAAGTCTGGGACAGCCCCAAGTCCTGCTCCTGGTGGGCCCCTAGAAAGATCAATGTCTTTGCCCATCTCTACCCCTTAGTGCACTTATCTCTAAGTGAAGACTTAAATAGCATTTGGTGAGCACCTACTAGGTGCTTGCTACTTGAACTCGTAACATTATCTTATTTAATACTAGCCACATTCCTCAGGGGGTTAAAAGTCTCAGCTAAGGTCACACTCAACTAGTAGGTTGTAAAAAGGAGTTTCTGATCCAAGTCTTCTCCCTCTATACCTGTTAGTTTCTCTCTGCATGTCTGAGAGATGCTCCTGGCGAAATGGCCTTAGGAGTCCCTTCCGGAGAGAAACCCAGGTAACGCTCTGCATTCTGCATTGGTGGAGGGCAGCCTATGACTCATGCACTCAGTTGGGCAGGGGAGTCTAATGGTGTGACTATTCCCTCCTGGGAGAGAAGTATGAATGGACCACTCAGCCAGACCACTACCCAGCCAGGGCCTGCACTAACCTGCAGAGGAAATGTGGTTTCTCTTGGTGGAGGCACCAGAGGCATTGTCCTCCTTGGTCCCACCTCAAGAAGACCAGAGAACCAAACAGGGATGTTCTGCTCCATCCCGGCTGGTGAATCTCAGGCCTGCTGTGACCTCCTCTCCCTTCGTGGGAAGAATCCCACCCAGAGGCAGGAAAACAATAGGGATGAGGTCAGAACTAGTCAGAGGGCACCTGGACCTTAACAGCCACACCGTCAGTCCTCTCCCACCCCCATCGCACAGAAGAGGAAACTGAGACAAAGAAAGAGGCAGGGCCAGTCTGTGACGGAGCCTGAGATAGTTCTGGATTTCCTGATTCATTCCCACTCATCATGTAGCACTGAATCACCCCGACTTTTAGCAATGGAATTTTTAGTTCAGTTTCACAGGTAAGAGACTAAAAACCCAGAGAGGATTAGTAACTTGCCCTGCCCAAGGTTGCTCAGCTGCTGAGGGAAGTCTGCCCTCCCCATCATAGCCCAGCAGTGGCTCAGTTCAAGCCAGAGGAACTCAGCACAGACCTCACCCTAGCAGATACCACATAAAGCCCAGGGTCTGCATCTCCATTCTGAGAAGGAAGGTTCCATGGAGATGGGCTGGCCATCATGGCTTAGACACCGTAGGAGAAGCTCTTCCCTGGATCTTCTAGAGCTAAGACCCCATGTGGCAGAGCTGGTGGAGTCCTCTCAGGGGGATCCAGGAGGATCCCAAGGATCCCAAGGAACTTCTGCTATGGTTAATCTTTCCCTTTCTCAATTCCCTTTGTATCCCATCCGTGAGAGCCGTGACCAGTTCTCCAAATCCAAAGGGAACAACTAAAGTCTCCCAGAATTCCCAGGAATCTCACATGTTTCAGACCCTGCTGGGAGGCTCCTGGCTCCTGCAGCCCCATCCACCATGCACTGACCCCACATGCCTCCCTGGCCTGTGTTCAGAGCAGAGTACCTGCTTGGGAAGACTTCTCCTGGACTGAGGGTCCAGAGAAGGAAGATAGCCTCTCTACCACCTGCCAGGGCAACTTACCAGCTGGGATGTCCCTCCAACCACACTGCCACTCCAGAATGGGGCCCTCTGGGCCTTTGGCTGTGGGCAGGGGACTGCTGAGGCATGGCGTCACCTGCTTGCTACCACGCTGGGCTTTCAGCCCTGACACCCACGCTGCACCTGGTGTTAATAGGTTCAGTAATGATGGTGATGCACAGTGTGCCTGCTGTGCCAGCTCCCTGGACAGGCCCACTGTTTACCTCTGATGGCACCACCTGGGGAGAGGACCTCAGTAGGGGAGAAAGGAAGACTGGCCTTCCCTCCCAGGACCCTCTTGCAGCTAAGCTGGCTGGGCTGGGCTGGGCTGGGTTCAAGGTGGAATCTCTACAGCGCTCCAGCTGTCAGGACAGCCAGGCTGGTTCAGTAGGTTCTGTTTCCCAACTCCTCCATCCTGAGGGAATACCTTTGTGCCTCTGCCTCTGGGCACTGCTGGCTGAGGCAGGCCAGCCTTTTGTTCCAAGGGTTCCTTCTCAGGTTCAGGAAGGGCCTTCGAGGGTTAGCACCCAAAAGAGAAAACATGAGGAAAAGGAATTTTCACATTCCATAGGTCTTATAATCCACAGAAATGTTTAGAAACGTGCCCCAGGTCACACAGAGAGCAGCCAGCAAGCCAGATTTTCAATACCAGTGTTTCTGTTCCAAAGGCCAGTTCGCTTAACCTGAGATGCTTCTTCACCTTTGTTCATTTCAGTTTGTTCCTCCATTGACGTGAGAGGCCTCCTAGGGGCACGTATGACCAGGAACATGCAGCAATGTGGGCCTTGATCGCAGGCTTTCCCATGGGTAGCTGGAATCTTGGCGTGGTCTCTGTGGGAATCCCGGATGGCTCTTTCCACCTCCCATTCCCTCTCTTCTTTGCTTCTGGGAGCTTCCTTAAGCCAAGTTTCCAAGTATTCCTCTCTGTTGACATTGAGAGCCATGTTTCCCGAACCTGAATGAGGTTCCACACTCTTGAAATTTAACACCTCTCTGGGACCAATCCCTGGAGGCTGGTCACCCCAAGCCTCCACCCATCCCATCCCTGAGGTGACCCTTCAAACGCCTTCCACTGTCTGGTCTCCATCCCCCTCTTCAGGGTGGCTTCTCTTTCCACTGCTTTGCCAGAAATGTTCTCCAGTCAACAGTTTGTTCAATCCCATGGATAGCAAGGTCCTCAGATTTCATTTTACTTGACATCTCAGAGACATTTGACAGCTGACCTCTGCCCCTGTTCTCAGAAAACTTCCCTTGATCTCTTGGTGTCTGGTTTCCTGGTTTCTTCTTTCCAGCTGTGCCTTCTCAGCTTCCTTTGCCAGCCTCTGCTCTGCTGCTGGAGCTCCTCAGAACTCTGTCCTGGATCCTCCTCTCTCCATCTCTCAAGGTGATCTCACACACATACACCCCATGGCTTCATTTGAAATCTATGTGCCCATAATTCCTACATTTCAATTTCCAGCCATCCCTCTTTCCTAACCTTCAAACCCTGCAAACTCATTCACTGACTCAACATCTTCACTTTGCTGTTTCATATACACCTCAAACTCCAGGAGCTGAGAGAAGAATGTATGATTCTTCTCTGCCCATCTACACTCCTACAGGAAAGGACAACAGTGGTCATAGACAGGCCCTTGAACAATCCTTGAAAACTCCCTCTCTTCAGCCCCAACAGATCATTAGTTGCTGAGTCCTGTCAGTTCTATATCCTAAACCACCTCGTGAGCCCATTCACCACTCTCCACCTTCACTGCCCCATCCTGGGCCCATCTCTGCCTCCCAAGTGGCTACAAGAGCTGTTCCCAAGTCTACTCTTTTTTTTCCCCACACAGCAGCCTGATGATCTTTTCAAAGTGTGAGCCCAATTGTCACAACCTTGCATAAATCCCTTTAATAGCCTCCCACAGCCCTTAGGACAAATTCCAACCATCTTGGAATGTTTTAGAAGGTCCTGATTTCCTCCCCCTCTCTAGCCTCAAGCCCCACTCCCTGCTTTCTCTCGGACTCCAGACCCACTGGGCTCCTTTCACTTCTTTGAACATGGCGTCTTTTGCCACCTCAAAGCCTTAACTCAGGCTGGTCCCTCTGCCTGGAAGTCAGTTCATGTCAATGTCCTCCCCATCTCTTGGCCTCACTGATTCCCCTTTCAGGCTCAGTGTAAATATTTCTTCCCAAAAGTCTTTCTCAAGTCTAGTCCATGTAAGGTCCTGTCTCATGCTCCGCTGGCCTCCTGTGCTGTTCCTCCAACTCTGAACAAGCAATTACAAGTGTGCTGAGTCTATCCTCTCTGACCATGAGCTCCCTGGGAGGGCAAGGACCAAATGGTTTCCTGCATTGTCCCTAGCCCTTAGCACAGGACCCGACAGCAGCAGGCACTCAACAGTTGCTGCATGCATGAAGATGCCCAGTCTCACTCCAGTCACTCCACTGGGGGCCCCAGGGAAGAGAATCAAGTCCTACCTCACAGTAGATGAACCGCTCCTGCCCTCTCTGTAGCTCCATCATACCACTGGCTTCATCTTGTCCAGTATCCAAAAACAGGCCAGTGGGAGCTGTCTCTTTTGCTAGAAAGAGATGACCCATGCTTCATTTTCTTTGTTAACACCTACATGGTCCCTAACATAGTGGCTTTGCACACAGTAGGAAACTGTCCCAAGAGATCAACGCATTGCTATAAAGGAAGGGGGCCCTGCTTGGCCTCTGCCTGGCCCAGATATCCTTCTATGCCCCTCAGAGTTAAGAAATCTCTTAAAATAGTCCTCCTAAAAAACAAAACAAAACAAAAACAGGAGAACCTGAACATTTCCCTAGTCTTGTAAGTTACAGATAGCAAACCAATCAAGGACTGCCAAATGTACCTGAAGGTCAATTAGAGTCCCCCTGTTTCCAAGCGTCCCCTCCCACACATCAGTAAAATGCTTGCTTGCCAATCAGAGACTGTCCGTATTTCCTCTTTTTTTTCTCCTTTCAGACACCTTTGAACCCCTGCTGAAATGTAAGTGGTTGCAGATGGTTTCCTTGTGGCTGCGAGTTTATAAATAAACAGCCGTGGCTAATTTTGTCTCTGGTCTTGTTGGATTTGGGGATGTAATCTTGGTGCTGTGGTTCACATGCAGCCTGACCTGCTTGTTGCTGTGGACCTTGGCTCTTGTCCAGGTATAGTGCCCACCAAGGTCTCTCTGGCCTCACTGTGCCCGTGGAACACCGTCCACATCAGCGAGTAAGTCTCCACTGCACTTCAACTCTGTCCACTCTCTTTATGCTGAGTTCCTTGTTATTTCATGAACTTGCCAAATCCTGGGCATACATGTTTAATTAATGTTTCCTTCGAGGTTTGTGTCCTTGGTGATTTGCTTCCACCTGTCCCTTTGTTTTGTCCTGTGTCCTTAAGTGATGTTTTGTCACAGGGACAAATCACATGGTGGCATACAAACATCATTCTTATAAACTGGCTGTTGAAGCTGACCTCATACGCGCCAGAGTTGGCGGTTCTCCCCAGACGAGCACCCTCTGAGGACAAACTTGGCTGTGGGTCGCCAATAAAACCAGATGAGACTGTCCTCTCATCCTGGCCATTTGTTCTGAGAGTCTGGTTTTGATTCAGAAGGGACATTCTCTCTTTCTCTTTCTCTAATATCTCGCACCTGCTGGGGACTCAGGTTGTTGGTGTTCAGAGGTGGCTAGCCATTAGGTCAGGCCCCAAGACACAGGGTTGTATGAAGAGTTTCAACTGACAGTGACCAAGAGCACCCCCACCCCGATCATGCCCTCTCTTCCACTTCCACGTGGATCTAACCTCAATCCCTCTAACCCCTCCACCTCTCTCTTCCCCTTGCCTGGATCCCTTGCCTTTCCTTAACAAGCCCTCCCTCCCCACCCCCCACACTCCAGAACTTCAGATTCCTTTAAAAAAAAAACCCTGATTGAGAATCACAGATGCCTTTAACCATAGAGTGTAAACCCTGGTCTCAGCAGAACTAAGAGCTATTATCTGAGATTTTCCCAAACCTTGATTAAGATAGATGCCTCTTTACTGATGAATTCAGAATCTCCCAGGGGCCTATAATCCAATCTCCATCAACTAACTGGCCTGTTAGTAGGAAGACCAAATGTTAGATTATCCATGAGAAAAGCTGGATAGACCAATCCTTAAGGGATCCCACATGCATATAAAACCAGCAGCGTTCAGGAGGACCCAGAAAGCAGGTCAGAGTTTATTAAAAGCGACTTCTGGGACTTCTCTGTAAAAACTGATTGGAATCAAGAGCATGAGAAGACAAGCCACAGACAGGGAGAAAATATTTACAAAAGACATCTCTGCTAGAGGACCATTATCCAAAACATACAAAGAACCCTTAAAACTCAGCAGTAAGTAAATGAACAACCTGATTTAAAAATGGGCAAAGAGGGGCACGTGGGTGGCTCAGTGGGTTAAAGCCTCTGCCTTCAACTCAGGTCATGATCTCAGGGTCCTGGGATGGAACCCCACATCGGGTTCTCTGCTCAGTGGGGAGCCTGCTTCCTCCTCTCTCTCTCTCTCTCTCTCTCTCTCTCTCTCTCTCTGCCTGCCTCTCTGCTTACTTGTGATCACTCTCTGTCAAATAAATAAATAAAATCTTAAAAAAAAATGGGCAAAGAACTGAACAGTTACCACACCAAAGAAACACAAATAATGGCAAATAAGCAGATGAAAAGATGCTCACCATCATGTTATTAGGGAAATGAAAACTAAGACAATAGTAAGATATCACTACACACGTATTAGAACAGCCAAAATCCAAAATACTGACAACACCAAATGCTGGACAGGATGTGGAGCCCAGGAACTCTCAAGTCATTGCTGGTGGGAACACAACATGGCCCAGCCACTTTGGAAGACAGTTTCTTACAAAACTAAACATGTTCTTATATTCATTCCTGCAATCACCCTCCTTAGTATTTATGTAAAAGAGGTGAAAACTTATATCCACACAATAACCTGCACATGGATGTTTACAGCAGCTTTATTCATAATTACCCCAATTTGGAAGCAACCAAGATGTCCTTCTGTAGGCGAATGGAGATCTAAATCATGGTCCATCCAGACAATGGAATATTATTCCGCACTAAAAATAAAGAAGCTGTGAAAAGACACAGAGGAAACTTAAATGGGTATTACTAAGTGAAAGAAGCCTATCTGAAAAGGCCATGCACTGTATGATTCCAGCTTTATGACATTCTGGAAAAGGCAAAATGATGGGCAGTAAAAAAAATTAAAAAAAAAAAATCAGTGGTTGCCAGAGGGAGGGGGAAGGGAGGGACGAATAGGCAGAGCACAGGTGTTTAGGGTAGTGCTACTATAATGGTGGGTACATGTCATTATCCATCTGTCAAAACCCACAGAATGTACACCGAGAGTGAATCCTAATGAAAGCTGAGGATGCGGGGGTGATCATGATGTGTCAGTGCAGGTTTGTGGACTGGAACACATGTGTCATTCTGGTGGGGGGTGTTGATGGTGGGGGAGGCTGTACATGAGGGACCTATGGAGGGGATGGAATCTCTCTGTATTTTCTTCTCAATTTTGCTGTAAACCCAAAAACACTCTAAAAAATAAAGTTTATTAAAAAATAACATAAAAATGATCAGATCTTGATTCAGTCTTATAAGCAGAGAAAAGATGACTCAAGAGGAGATTCTGGAGACAGGAAATGACCTTCCAACAAGGTTCAACAGTCTGTTTCAGAGCTGATGCAAAAGCAAACCTCTCATCTTTTTTAAACAGGTTAAACCTGAAATCAGAGCTCTGGTGTGCAAGCAGAAAGCAGAATGGGGGGAGAGCACCACTGTCTAAATTAAAACATCCAGCTGAATACTTGGAAAGGACTTCAGAACAGAAACAACATAAAACATACCAAAAAAAAAAAAAAAGCACGATTTTGCAGATAAAACTATTAGGTGGTCTTAATTCTTTTTTTTTTTTTTAAGATTTTATTTATTTATTTATTTATTTATTTGACAGAGAGAAATCACAAGTAGATGGAGAGGCAGGCAGAGAGAGAGAGAGGGAAGCAGGCTCCCTGCTTAGCAGAGAGCCCGATGCGGGACTCGATCCCAGGACCCTGAGATCATGACCTGAGCCGAAGGCAGCAGCTTAACCCACTGAGCCACCCAGCTGCCCCAGGTGGTCTTAATTCTTTTTTTTTTTTTTTAAGATTTTTATTTATTTATTTATTTGATAGACAGAGAGATCACAAGTAGGCAGAAGGCAGGCAGAGAGAGAGAGGGGGAAGCAGGCTCCCTGCTGAGCAGAAAGCCCGACACGGGGCTCGATCCCAGGACCCTGAGATCATGACCTGAGCTGAAGGCAGAGGCTTAAACCATTGAGCCACCCAGGTGCCCCTGGTCTTAATTCTAATTGACACCCCCCACCCCTACCAGTGATCAAGACGGCTGTAAATATTGTAAACAGCAGGGACACTGGTTTAAAAAAAAAAAAAAAAAGACTGAGCTTATCTACACAGTGTTGTTAGGGGAAATCCTCTTCCTGGTATTAATTCAGTTGCCTAGATTCAGATGTCCTCCCAGGTGAGAGCTTCCTGCCCTAAATTCCTTGTAGTTTGGCTCAGACCTGGAACAGGTCTGGAGGCAGACTTGGAACTGCAGCCTCTTACTGAAAGCCCTTGGGCCAACTGTTGCCGAAATTGTGGCTGAGACAGGCGCCCCTGCTCTGGAACTGGACCTCACAAGCCCTGCCAGCCCTCTGCCCGCTGTCTTCTGGGCTCTATACGCTGTCACCTGAGGCCAACCTCCTGGCCTCCCTAGCTGCCCTGCTTGGCCCTGGGGCACCAAACCGCTTTGCCCCTGAGTTCTCAGGCATCCTCTAGTTGGCTGAAGGTCAGTATGGAATTAGGGTGGTGAGAAAGGACATTAGAATTGAAAGAGACCAGAAAGGATCCAGTGCTCCTGATACAGACCAGGAGTACTGGAGTCATCTGGGAGCTTGTTCGAAAGGCAGAATCTCAGGCTTGCCCAGACCGTCTGAATCAGTTTTGTAGGCACAGTGGAGTTTGAGAAGCCCTGGTCTGGGACACTGGTTCTCAACCTGTGTTACATACTCGGAATTTTTAAAAAAAAAAAAGAGAGACAGATGGAAGAGCCCGGTCCCAGACCAAAGGAATCAGGAGCTGCAGGAGTGGGACCCAGGCGTGTTTGTGTTGTTAGGATTTATCTTTTGTTTGTTTGTTTTATTGAGAGTTCCCCCAGTGATTCAGAATAGCAGCCAGGGTTGAGAACCATACTGGCATCCTACCCGTTTGTCTTAGAGAAGGGGAAACAGACACTTCGAGGAGGGAAGTGGGCTTGCCCTCGGAGAACACAGCTGCAGTCAGACCCAGGGCTCCTGACCCAGGGCTCCTGATCCAGGACTCCTGAGGGCTCAGCCTTCCCCCAGCCCTCTGGCTTATCTCTTCTCATCACCAAGCAAGCCCCTCTTGAGTACTGACACCTGCCAACAGAGATCCTGCTGCATTCCCGTCTTTTAAACAACATATCCCTTGTTAAAATACTGGAGATGTTTAAATGGCCCCTCAGTAGGAGTTGAATGAGCAGTGGGACATCCACACAATAGAATATTGGAAAGAAAGGGCTGAGCCACATCTACCAACAAAGCTTTTCAGGGTATAATGTTGAGGGAAGAAATGAAGAAGAAGCCAAAAGCTATGCACAGTAAGAGATCTTTCTTGTAAAAAAGCATAACAAAAACCCAACCAATAAAAATAGTATGTTTTTCCTATGGAAAACTACATGTGTGTATGTATGAGAGTGTGTCTGTGTGTTAAATATAGAGAAAAAGGCCTATAAGGTTATTTTAAAAGTCATACCATGTGATCACAGTAGTGATACTTGAGTCATGGTGGTCCCAGGGGTCTTTATCAGTACAGTTTTATTTACCTTTTTAACATGAATAACTTATTCCAATATTACTTGTGTAACTAGAAATTGTTCTAGGAGCAGTCGGTTAGGTTGTACATGTTAGGTTAAGGTCTTCTTCATGGCTTCCATCCATGCCTTCTCCCTCCGCAGCCTCCGCTGCGCCTCCGCTTGCACCTCTCATGCTTTGGGCTCTCTGTTCTCTCCTTACCTCCTGCCTCCACTTTTTGACACATGCTTGCCTTTTATGATGTTCATGAAATAGGAAGGTCCTGGTGACCCTTCCTTTTGTCTTGACATATGGGCAGAGTACCCAGTAGCCAAGAACAACTCAGCAGAATCCAAGCATGCCACTTCTTAGCCTGGGGCACTGGACTACCTCTGCTATTGGAGAAAGAGTCTGGAATCAATCAGGCCACTCTCAGCCCACACCCCACCTCCAGGTCCTCCAGAGATTGATGGGACATGTCGCCAGGCTTCCCCAATGGGAAATTATCTCTGGGTTGGGCATCACCCCAACTCCCAGAGCTTCATAGTGAGCAGGAGTGGACTGAGAGAAGGGAGTGCTGGCTTGGAAGGGTGTGAGCTTCCAAAGTATTGGAAAATCTCACCTCTCCTGGTGTCTCCTTTACTGTCCATGTGACTTTCCCACACTACCAAAACCAGATGTGGGGCAGGGGTAATTCCATGACACCGTCTAGATGTCCCACAATCCAACTCAGATCCCACACTCTCTGCCTGGAGATGGCATCAGATTCCACAGGTTAAGGTCTCCGTCCTACAGGACTGCCTCCTTACATGTAGAAGACCCACTTCACGTGCCAGACGTCCTACAGGACTGCCTCCTTACATGTAGAAGACCCACTTCACGTGCCAGAAAGTACAGAGTGTCACCTGCGTTTCTGACCCCATCAACTATAGATTACAGGTTCCAACAACTCCCTCCCTGGGTTCAATTAATTTTCTAGAGTGGCTCACAGGACTTGGAGAAACATTTTACCTATTAGATTACCAGTTATAAAAAGAGAGAACTCAGGGACAGCCCGAAGGAAAAGATGTGAAGAGCAAGGTTTGGGGAAAGGGTACGGAGCTTCTGTGCTCTCTCTGGAAGCACCACTTTCCCCAAATTTAAAGGTGTTCACCAACCTGGAAGCTCACCACACCCCATCCTTTTGGCTTTTTTCTGGAGGCTTCGTGATACCGGCAAGGTTGATGAGCTCATTGGTCATTGGTGATGGAACACAGTCTCCAGCCCTGCTCCTCTCCCAGCAGGTGGGGAGGGCAGGGAGGGAGAGGTCCACCCTTCTGATCACGTGGTTGGTTCCCCAGGCCGCCAGCCCCAGCCAGAGGTGACCTGGGGACTTTCCAAACATCCCTCGTTAACATAACAAAAGATAACGAGTCTGGCTCTCAACACTTAGGAAATTCCAAGCGGTTTAGGAGCCCTGTATCACACACAGAGCTGAGGTGAACGCTAACTCTGTATTTTTTTTTTAATTTGGTAAGAATTTAAACATAGCAAACCCTTGTTTTTATTCCATAATTTCCTGGTGGTAAAACAAAGGTATATGTCTGAAATAGGCAATATCCTCGGATTATAATTCACACGAATGAACCTGAAGCACACTAATTTTATAAACACTGCATCCTGATTTCAAATATTCAAATAGATTCCACTGATCATTACTTCTGGTTCTTCTTCATGCTCTTGAGTCATCAAAATGCAAGGCTTTTGACAATTTAAAAGTTAATTGTTTTGTTGTAGACATGTTGACCGTCGCTTTTGGTCTATAATTGCAAAAGATTTTCACATTTAGGTTTATAAATATCAAATTAAATGATCAATAGGTGTATTTTTAAATTTCTAATCAGGTATTTTTCTTTTTCTTATAACCAATTCTCAATTAACTTTTTATATACATCTGTGTTAGTTAAGGTTTGATTCTTTCTATATAAAATATATAAATTATGTAAAATAAAATTTTATATGGATATATAAATTATATATAGTTTTATATCTACATATTTATAATATATAAATCTATACACTTATATGTATAAGAAATCATATATCATATATGCATGCATACATGCATAAGAGAGAGATAGAAATTTATTTTAAGAAATGTGTTTATGCAACTGTAGGACCTGGCTTGGCGAGTCTAAAATTTGTAGGACTGGCTATCAGGGAAGGCAATCTGGAAAGGCTAGTCTGGCAGAATCTGAGACTGTGGTGATTTCTTGCCATAGAAACTTCAGTTTTGCTTTTAAACCCATTCAACTAATTTGAAGTGGCCAACCAGATTACTGAAGATAATCTCTTATTTAAAGTCAAATAATGGTGGATGTTAACTGCCTCTACAAAACACCTTCACAGCAATACACAGATTAATGTTTGATTGAATAACTCTATGGTGAAACTGACACATAGAATTAATCATTACACTTGTCTTCGGCATTTGTCCTCTTCAAAATCTTATTAGGTAAATTTCGATGCATGAGCAACATAAAAATCAAATAGTACATTGACACATTATAATACAGATTCATGTCACAAAATACTTTGTGATAAAATCCTTACTGTTGAATAACTAACTGGATGAGAGTGTCATATATCTCTTTCATTTTTAGAAATATGTTGTTCACTCATTATTTCTGGATTTTGTAACTCTGTATTTCTTGTGAATCACAGTATCAAACAGGGCTTGGTGGAGCAAGGATGGGTGTGGGGAGCAGATCGGACCCTGCAGAAGAGGGCCACGGACGGACGGACGGGGAAGGGATGAGGCCAGGACAGGTGGAGCCAGAGAGATGGGCGTGGGTGGGGTGGGGAGGAGGGGGGGGGGGGGGGACCATAGATAAAAGAGCCCAAAGAGCTGTGCAGTTGGGGCTGGATCTTCAGAGCTAAAAGGGCACACAGCTGTGAAACATCAGGCTGGCCTTCCTTCCCCAGGAACCTTCCCCTCCCTTCCCCCAGGAACAGCCTCCCCCTCTGAGAGGGCGGGTGAGAGGGTGGCTGGAGGGCAAAGCCTGAGAACTAGACTGTCTCTGTGCCAGGCTTGCTGAGGGAGAAGCTCCCAACAGAACAGAGCCTGGAGTTGTGATAACCTCAGGCAAGGGATTAATCACCAGAGAATGACCAGAACAGCGGGGGGGAGGCTGCCTGAGTTTCCCTGCAGGAAGAGCGGACCCAGAGAAGGGCTTGCAGGGGCTGGCTTGAGAGAATGAAGGTACTTTCCGCTGGAGCCATGAGTCTGGCTCATTCAGCAAAGCAGGCTGGGGCGGGGTTGTTTCACCGGCTCGCTGGCCTTAGCAGCCTGCGCTCTACACATGTGAACGGAGCCTCCTCCCGGCGTCAAACCTGGGCCTTATCTGTGCCTCTGGTGGTTTCATGCTGCAGTCCAGCTGGCGTGATCTGAACATGTTCCCTGTCCCTTTGGAGATTTTAAAACGCCAGTATTAGGAAAGGGCTTCCCCAGCTCCCCAAACCTTCCAGGTACCAGTCCCTGTGTGCAGCAGGCCGCCCAAGAGCCCGGCCAGCCTCAGGGGCCTTTCCCTTCCCTGTCCGGGCCGTGCTGAGCCTTCATTCCTTGAGCCGCTCTCGGCCTCTTTCACCAGGGAGACCCCACCTGCCGAAAGGCTTGGAGGGTCCCCGTGGCTGTCCTATCAGGCAGGTGCCTTAAAAGAAGGTGCGACTGATGTGTGGCAACGATTTAGAGGGAACATAAGGGCTACCCACCTTGTGGCAGGCTCAAAGAAGACTTCCTCTCTTCCTTTCTCATTTTGCCAGGAAATAATTCTTTCCTCAAATCAAGGCCAAGTCCCTAGACCATCACCTTCTTTCTCTGGGACCATCAGCTTCCCAGGAGCCTTGTGCTCCAAGCCCTCTCGCTCCCCCTGCTTTGCCCCGGATGCTGGGCGCAGGTGCGCACACCTTGTCCATCGCAGGAACAACACGCACCTGTTCTGCGTAGCTTGCTGACGGGAACCCGGGAGTGTAGTCCCTGAGAAAGGCCTAAGGCTCAGCTCAGTCCTGAGCTCCTTTCCAGGTGAGGCCCCTGACTTCTAGAAGCTTATAATTCTAAAGGCAGGTGGGGCGAGAAACATTAGTTTCACAAATGCATATGAAATGCCAGCATGGAAAGTGCACCCAGGCACCCTTTGTGCTCAGGTCAAGGCTCAGGTCAGGGCTCCGGTTGGCGGGATCTCGGGGAATCCCAGCAAGGGTAAGGCCAGGTGGCTGAAATGCACAGTGAAGATGGGTGTAGGCGGGAGAGGTAGGCCTTGGTAACATCTGGGCCTTTATCCTAAGAGAAACCAGAAGCCAATAAAGGGTTTTAATGGATGGGGGAGAAAGGTGTGTGGGATCTGCTTGATGTTTGGAAAAGGTGCCTGATGCTGTGTGGAAAATGGATGCGGGGGAGAAATGGATGGAGCCGGGGGACCCAGCCAGGGGGCGGCTTCCCCCCAGCAGGAGGCAGAGGGGACTTGGAGCAGGCTGGCGGCAGTGGAGGTGCGGGGACCCGGGTAAAGAGGTGCTCAGGGAGTAAAACTGATGGTTGGTGCAGGAAGGTTGGAAAGATGATGCTGGATTTCCAGCCGGGGACAGCGGTTTGTGGCGGCCACTGCGCTGGGACGGGGTCTGGGGAAGAATGCGGAGTGGAAGGTGCGGGTTTGGACATCGTCAGTATGAGGTGCCCAAGAGGCAGAGGGATGGACGGGAGACCCAGAAGGGAACCCTGAGCCAGAGCTCCGCAGGCGTCAAATGCAGCCCTGGCCTGCATCTGCTGAGGAGGGAGGAGAGAGGGTGACCAAGAAAAATCCAGGGACCGCATCCCGAGGAACTTGGATATAAAACAGTTGGATAGAGAAGAAAAACACCTGCAAAGGAGACAAGGAAAAACTGACTGGAGAAGTGGTTTGCGTCTTGGAGAGCGGCCTTTCTAAAATGGGGAATGCTAACGGCGCCTGGCGGGCTCCATTGGTTAAGCCTCTGCCTTCAGCTCAGGTCATGATCCCAGGGTCCTGGGATTGAGCCCCGGGTTGGGCTCCCTGCTCAGAGGGGAATCTGTTTCTCTCTCTCTCCCCCTTGCCATTCCCTCTGCTTGTGCTCACTCTCGCTCTCTCTTTCTGTCAAATAAATAAAATCTTTAAAAATAAAATAATAAAATGGGGGATGCTGTTACATTTCAGGGAAACGGGGTTGTAGCAAAGCAGGTCATCGCTGATCCCAGTGCTGTTTCTCAGAGCCCCCGGGCACGTGTGCCCCACCTGGGACTGCTGCCTGCTCACCCGTGGGGCCAAGGGGTTGGATCAGCACCACGGTCCCCCAGCCGAGCCTCGTTCCTGAGAAGTATCAGGGCGGTTCACGCTTCAGCATCTCCCAGGCCCGACTCCTGCCGCATTTCAGCATGTCCTCCTGGTAGGTTTATGGGTCACACCCCCCCCCCCAAGAGCCACAGGGCTCGTGTGCAGATGGAAGGGAATTCCCATATTTCCACAAGTGCTGGGCCTTCTGTGAACCCATTTTAGTTGTTACGGGAAAGGCAGGAAAACCCAAGATGGGATTCCTGTCCCCAAAGACCTCGTCATCTCTTTGGGGAAATAAGACGAACATGACATGAAAAATAAAATCTAGAAACTTGAACTGAGAGGAAAGAATATATAGATGCACACAAAGCCGCCAAGGAAAAAGGAGGCAGCAGACCCATGAGGGAAAGCTGCTTGGAGCAGGCAGACCTTGAGCCGGGTCTGGAAAAAGCCATGTTTGCCGACTGGAGGAGGGTGAGCACGGGCATGGAGGTCAGTCACCAGTGGACAGATAAGGGGTTGGCCTGGCAGGTGCGACTAGGCGGGATGGGGATCCCCGGAGATGGTAGTGCGGGCATGGCTACTTCCGTGGGGGGTCCAGGGCTCTGGCCCGGTGCGGCCCCAGCACCGCAGGACCCATGCTACCCAGGACAAGCAACAGCAGATCTCCTTCTGTAGGAACCTGTTTCCCCAGCGTCGCTTCTGCTCTGACCAAGAAATGCAGACTCACAGACGCATCCCTAGGCAGGGCTGGGTCTGAGGGAAATGCCTGAGTATCAGTAGAATGGTTCTTCCCAGACCCCAACCTTTCGTCATCCGTCCAACCAAACACACAGAAAATCATTTCTCACCTTGACCACCAATAGACCCTTCTTCCTCTTCTCCTCCGCCTCACGTCGGGCCTCTCAGTCTCCTCGCCAAGGTAGTGGGTGCTGCGGGCTCCTTCCCGAGGTCAGCCTCCTGCACCTTCCGGCCAGGGCAAGCTTCTTCAGGTGGCTCTGAGAGACTCCACTGCCCACAGGAGGGGGCAGCTCCGCCCCTTTCCTCCTGACTCCAGCCCACATCTCCAGAATGCTCTCCTTCCTCTAGTCTTGGTTTGCTTCATCCCTTCTCTGCTCTCACTTCCTCTTTTCATCCTCAAGTCTCTTCCCTCCACCTGCTCCTGTGGCCTCTGGAAAGGGCGCAAGCCCCTGGCCCAGGCTCTCAAGGCCCTCCACAGTGACCCTAGACCTTCCCTCTGGCCTGATCTGCAAAAACTCCCTTTGAGCCACACCACACATTTCTGGTACCACACCGGCCTCTGCATCTTTCCCCAGGCTGCACCTTCCTCCTGTCTTCATCTGACACGTTCCTTCCAACCCTCCAGATTCATTTCAAACCCATCTGTCTCCTGTGGCAGCCAAGCAAAATGCAGAAGGAGAAAATGCATTTTGGAGTCAGATATCTGACCTTAATCTCTGTTTGGCCGTTTTCCAGCCCCATACCCCTGGGCAAGTCACTTCATGTCTTCTGAGCCTGTTTCCCAATCTATAACAGGAGGAGAACGATCTGTTCCCTAGAGAGGTGAGGATAAAATGAAATCCTGTACGTGAGGCGCTCAGCACGGCACCTGGCTCCTGGCAGGGACTCAGAAATGCTTACTATCGGAGCTGGTTTCCAGTCCACTCCCACCAGCTATGATCTCACTCTCCCTTGAAGCTCTAGAACATTTTGGGTCTCTCCATCAGCACCCAACCGGCAGCAAACTCCTCTAAAGCCAGAGCTCTTTTTTTGAGTCTTATGCAGAAGATATTTGTTGAATGGAAGTGGAAATTTTTGACGGACCTGTAATGATTTGTCCTCGGAAGAGCAAATACTTCCCTGTGGCAAAAGATGCCCAGAAAACAAAGGCCAGCATCTGCTCTCCGATCCCCGGACCAGCTCACCAACTCATCCCACACCTTATCTCAGAGCATCGGACCACTTCAGCCACTTCCTGGTTCCTCCTGTCTGTCCAGTGCAATGACCTTGGGCAGGAATGTGCCTGGCTGAGCAGAGATGACCTCCAACAATGTCCAGAGAAGAAGCTGTGTCCTGGTAGAGCCTGAAAATCGATGGCATGGTTCTCCCCAGACCCTGTCCCTTCTTCATCCCTCCAATGACACCGACCAAAGGTTCCTCCTCACCTTGACCGCGGACAGGCTTGACCGCCCACCAGCTTGACCACTCAACATGGCCTTATCTCTTTACACTCTGCAAACAGAATGCCACGCTCTAAGAGTTCCCTTCTTAAGACCCCTGACATTCTTTTCTACCAGCTGACCTCTCACTGAGCCACCTCTATCATCTAGAGCTGTTAGCACCCAACAAGCAGGGGGCAGGCTCTGAAGGCAGCACAGGGTCGCTGCCCACTGCCCACCTCCTCCCAGCAGCCTTCAAGCTCTGCCTACAAAGGAAGGTGTGAGAAGGATGGGCCCACCCCATCGGGTCACATCCTTTTTCACTCCAGGGCAATGGGTGTCTACCTACAGATGTCCATGTAACTCAAAGCAAAGAGAGTCTACTTGGGGTGGAGACACAGAGTCTCTCCTCATTCAGCCCCCTTCCTCTGAGATAAGGGACCAAAATAACCAGACTGATCAGGGGTATCATCCACATGGAGGGAAGGGTGAGCCCTTGTCCAAGGGAATGGGATTGTGATAGAAAGTTGAGTTGGGGATAAGGCCAGCAACCTCCCCAGCCTAGACGATTCCCTAGAACCCCGAGATAAATTTCAGTCTATGTTCCTATAAAACCATCCTCTCATTCTCCCGACCTTCCTTGGTGTCCCAGAATGGCACCCTGTGTCTTCCCCTGTGACAGCACTTAGGGCCAGTCCTTGGCTGGCACAGGTCTGTCTCAAGATGGAGGCAGAGCTCCTTGACAGATTGGCCTCTCAACAGGCCCAGCTGCCTGTACCTACCTGCACACAGAGCAGCCACTCAATAAAAATGTGTTGGACTGAATGAAGCCATGGATTAGAATATAGAATGAGGCTTAGAATTTAAACTTCTCCCATTGGTGCAAGGAAGAAGTAATACAAAGTCTCCTTTCTCTGACATCCCAAACTCTGTCTTTCATTCTCCCTGTATTCCAGACCCCAGATCTCCACCATCCGACTCCTTCATCTTCTTGTCCTTCTCCTCCACGAAGCCCTTCCTGACTACCCCAGTACCAGGTTCCATTCCCTGGGGGGCCTAACTGCTTGGTCCCTTCACCTGGCATTTGATCTGTCCTGTCTTGGTTCCTAATTATTTGCAGGCATGAGTCCTCTCCTTGTGGAGGACTGCTGGCTGCAAAAAGGCAACAAGCCTGCGTTCTGATTCTTTGCATCCCCAAGAGAAATAGCACGGGGTGTGGTCCTAAGTCAGCATTTTACAAATTAGTAAAGTGATGGAGTGAATTGACGAATGCTTAATTTCCGAAGGGCGTTCCGCATTATCACACAACTGCACTCATAACTGTGGGGCACCGCGTGTCTCTTGCTATAGCACATGGGGCACAATGTATGCCGTATTGCCCACACACCTCTCTGCTTGCACACGACCCGCTGAATCTCCACCCCCACACCTTCTGAGTGCCCTCTGCTCCCACTCCAAGTGCATTCTTTCATAATCTAGCATAGGACAAAGAGCTCAAGCCCTAAGAGTAGGAGCCTGATATTATGTCAGATTACGTCTTGGCTGGCTCGGAGGTTTGTCTCGATATGCCTCACCTTCCTGTGTCTAGACCTTTTCCTTTGTCCCTTTTATTGTCACTATGGAACACGTGTTTCAGTCTGGCATGTAGTAGGTGTTCTCAATGATTCTCTTTGCTTTCCCTCATGGTTGCAAAATGACTGCCACACCTCCAGCATCACATTTTTAAAAAAAATATTTTATTTATTTATTTGACAGACAGAGATCACAAGTAGGCAGAGAGGCAGGCAGAGAGAGAGGGGGAAGCAGGCTCCCCGCTGAGCAGAAAGCCCAATGCGGGGCTGGATTCCAGAACCCTGGGATCATGACCTGAGCGGAAAGCAGAGGCTTTAACCCACTGAGCCACCCAGGTGCCACACCAGCATCACATTTTTATATAGCAATATACCTTTATGTCCAAAGGTAGGAAGAAAATGCAACTTTTTATGCCTCTGTGTGTGTGTGTGTGTGTGTGTGTGTGTGTGTGTGAGTCTTTCTGGTTTTGCCAGAGGAAATCATTCCCAAAGTTCTAGAGCCAACACTTTCTCACTAAGTCTCACCAGAGAACTGGGTCACATTATCACCACTCCTCAACTAATCATTGGCAAGGGATTATCATCACTGGCCTAGACCTATCATGACTCACCTCCAAGGGCTGATACCACCTTCCTTGGGCATATGATTGATCAATATCTAAACAAGACTGAGATTCTGCTCACAAGGTAAGAAGAAGGGACACCTGCGGGGAAGACAGCCAGGCTCCCACATCGCCAGGAGCTCTCGGGCCAGGTCAGGCTTCCTCATGGGGAGAGCAATGAAACCTGTTCAGTGAAGTTTCAGGCAGTTCACTGTATGTAAAAGATGCATTTTGAAAACCTGTACATTTTAAAACTCAGTGTAAACCTAAACTGATCCTGACAACGTATGGTAGTAGTTTCTGTTTACTGGATTAAGTTGTATCAACCATGTGACAATAGCAGACACAGCTGACAATTCCCTGGGCCCGCCAGAGGTTTCAAATTACCCAATTTGTGATGAATTTTCAAAACTTTTGGGGACTCACATTATTTTATGCATTGCTTAGAAATGGAGGCTTCAGGGTGCCTGGGTGGCTCAGTGGGTTAAAACCTCTGCCTTTGGCTCAGGTCATGATCCCAGCGTCCTGGGATCAAGCCCCACATCGGGCTCTCTGTGCAGTGGGGACCCTGCTTCCCCCCCTCTCTCTGCCTGCCTCTCTGCCTACTTGTGATCTCTATCTCTCTCTCTCTGTCAAATAAATAAATAAAATCTTTATTTAAAAAAAAAGAAATGGAGGCTTCATTAATACTTTCACTGCTATTAATAAAAGCTTAAAATTCTCATTAATAGTTTATGCGACATCTCCACTGTGCACAAAATGGGATACTATTCCTGAAGTGAGTTGATCAGGCGTATGCAAGTGTGCGAGTGGGTGGGTTGGGGTGAGGGGCTGTTGTGGTTCATTTTCCCAAGGCGCTGGGAGGATTATCTGAAATGGAGAAACCAGTGAACCAACAGCAAGACTCCAGGTGAATTACTCTGCCTCAGTGTCCCTGATTTGGCCAGCTAGCTGGGTGAAAGCTTCCTTCTTGTTCTAGAAGTCTGATTCTATGGCTCCCATGAGGAGTGTAAATCTTAAAAGCAGCCACATTTTACCATGTCCTCACACGTTTTGCATCTGAAAACACACAAAGCATTTACAGGTTCACTACTTTGCAAAGAGATAAGCAGAGACTTCGGGAAGGAGGCCATGAAGTCACCCAGGAAGCCAGAGACCAAGAAGGGCCTGATTTCTTCCTTCTCCCAACAAGCTGGTATACTTTACCAGTGGTCTTCCTGAATGTGGCCTCTGGCTGGCCCAGTGACTTGAGAAATGTCTGGAAAGAATGGAGTAAAAGCTGCGTTGGGCCAGTCACCAGGCTCTACCTGGCCCCAGCCCCCCAGCTCTGCAGGTAGAAAACAGGGGTTCAAAAGGAGAACCGAGGGTTCCAGTGGCTTGGCTTAGCCTGGACACTGATGCCTCACACAATATTTTGGAAAAAATTTAAATTAGTTGACATTTAAAAATGACGTGATTCTATATGTTATTTATTGAAAGATTGTATTTATTTATTTGACAGAGAGAGAGGGAGGGAGAGAGAGAGAGCACAAGCAGGGGGAGCAGCAGGCAGAGGGAGAAGCAGGCTCCCTGCTGAGCAGAGAGCCTGACGTGGGGCTCGATTCCAGGACCCTGCGACCATGACCTGAGCCAAAGGCAGATGCTTAACCAACTGAGCCACCCAGGTGCCCCGATGATTCTATATTTAAAACTTCAAAATTCGGGCTCCTTTTTTTGGAAAATGTAGCTGATCTCAAAGCACTCAGGGGCCCGCATTCCTGTGTGGCAACAACTGGCTCGAGCAGAGTAAATGCTTCCTGCCTTAGCTGGAACATGGGCCGCCCAGGGTCATCAGAGCCGCTTTACTTCCTCTCATCGTCCCGACGCTGCTCGAGTCTGAGATAACGTGGTGCAGCCATCGGATAGCCGGCTCTTCCTGGAGGGCTGTCCACGTTCCTGCAGGCCTGAGTCCTCCCCGGATGCCAGTTAATTTCCCGCAAGGGATGTGCTCTGAAGGGAGGGACGCCACCCCTCCCTCTCTCCCGTTACTTGTGCTTACCGGTTTCTCTCATTCTGCTCTGATGTGGACTGTTAATAATCTTGGGCAGCATTATTAGTCTCCAAGCACTCAGGTCACAAGAGGCAAGAGCCTCCCTTCTCTGTCCTGATGCCCTGTAGAAGTCTCATATTTAATACTGAGGGTTGGTGTTTTCAGAGAAGTGTCAAACCTGTTAGACACCTGCCTGAATCTAGAGGGGGGACCCTGAGCTAGGTGAGAAGGGCCAGGAAACCACACTACAACAGGATGGAATTCAGGATGTTTAGAAGATGAAAAGGAGCCCCAAGAGATAGGATTCTTTCTTTTCAACATGAAGGGCGGCCATGTGAGAAAAGAGTGATACTAGTTACCACTGTTAATGGACTAACGTGACCATCACTAATAATACTAGTGAGAAATCTTTCGTGCCTCCTATGTGTCAGGCATTGTTCCAGGTATACGTGATGAGTAATTCTGACATAAAAACTAAGAAATGGAAGCCATAGGAAGAAAAATTTTAGTTGTTGTCCAAAGTTGGAATGGATTGTCACAGTAAGAAGTGAGCTCTCTGTCTCTGGAGGAATGCAAGCAGATTCAACAGACTGAATGTCATCAAAGGGGTGATTGTATTAAATTAATTGTATAAATTATTGTATAAATTGTATAAATCATTGTATAAATTATTAAATATTCAATAATTATTAAATTAATTGAGATTCTTGATTAATTTTTGAATTAATTATTAAATTAATTAAGATTTTCAAGTTCTTTCCCCCGACATTCTTTGTTCCAAATGTGTTAACTTCAAGGACCCTCCCCCTCTCCCGGGGACCAACTGGTGAAGTTGGAATGCTGGGTTCTAACAGACAGAGAACCAAGAGAATGAAGAAGTGAGCTCAGCTCCATGGCCGTCAGTGGGCAGAAGAGTGCATGTGTTTGAGGTCAGCTCCAGAGGATGAAGTACACATTTGTACAAACACACTCTGAAGTTTGGATATGCAGACCTATGGGAACGGACAGGTAGGCTGAGATAGTCAATTGTGAGTGAGGCTTCTTGGGGCCCTTACATGGCTCACCACCATGTGAGAATCAGACAGACCAAAGCTACCTAGCTTATATGGTTAAAGTGGTGTTTTCCAAATTGTTGGTTAGAACTCATTGGTGAATTATGCAATCAGTTTGGTTGGTTGTAACTAGCGTTAACACACACACACACACTAGAAAAATATCTGCATTCATCACAAGTAATCGGTACAAACTTTCATTAAAGTTTGGTTTCAATGATGGGTGAGTATAAATATCAGAAGTTTGTGGGCACTGATGTAAAATTGGTGGGAAAAAAAAGTGTGAAAGCTACTATATTAGAAACAGAATGGGAGCAACCCTGTTCTGGGGGCCAAATCCTATCTCAGATTAATTTCATCAGGCCAGGCTCAGAGCAAGATGGCCACCAAGGGCAGTCCTGACTGGAGCAAGGTGACAGCCAGGTCCAGGACCAGAGTATGGGTTATGTTCCCAATTGAGGAGGCAGTGGCAGACACAGGGGGAAGATCCCTGACTTCCCTCAGGAAGAAGCTGCCAATCTTCTTGAATGAGATCATTTCCCTGAGAGTCTTGCCAATTGGTAGATATACAGTGTTGTGACAGCTACCATCTTGGTGCTTTCATATTGACCACACTCCCCGCCTCATCCCAGGATTAAACCAGAAGCTTCTCTGCTCATTGTGCCTACAGAGTCTGCCCCAGACTAGACTAGATCTGCAGATCTAATAGATCTGTGTCATTGACCCTTCCATCTCAATCCCTTGATGCCTTTTGCCCAAAACTGCCTAAATGCCCGAGTTATGTCAATGAATTAGCTGCATAACTCACACCCCTCCCTCCAGCTTGCTGAATTACTTAACCTTATTTTTTTTCTATTATCTGCAGACTGAACAAACTGACCAAAAAAACAAAACAAAACAAAACAAAAAAAAGAACAATGGTGTGATCTGTGGCAGAGCCATGCTGAGCTGTTCTCTCTGCAGTAACGGTCTTACCAAGAGTAGCGGCTCCATAGGGACCCTTCTGGAAGACACCCTGACCATCAATATTTGTATGGCAACAGTACCCTGTTGTGGTTCACCTAAGTGCTTGAACAGGTTGTTTAAGTTCCATTTTAGAAACACTGGAGCTGGCCAGAGCCTTTTGTCCTTCACTTTGGAATTTGTTCCATCAAAATTCTATCCATTTCTACCCACTACAAAAATCTACCCATTTCTACCCACTCTGCTTTGTAGCAAGTTCCCTGACAGGGCATTAAAAAGCAGGATGCTGTATAGCTCATGTAGCTTGACCTAGGATGGGCTTGTCTTATAGTCAAATGCCAATAATACATCAGCAAATGCTTCAAAAACTCTTGAATTTTTCTATAATTTTTTGGTAATAGGTAATAAATGGACACATGACAAAATTCAGAGAACAGAAGGATGGAGACCTCCTCACTGCAAGTGAAATGCCCAAGTCTCGCTCCTTCCCCTTTCTCGCCCAACCAAGCCCTTGACTACTACTACAACCCCTCGATGAGGTACTTTTGTGAACTTTTCCCCTTTTAATCTTGTTGGGTAGAATACGAGTTACTAATGTCTACAGATGAGGAAACTGAGGTTCAATCGTGTTTCTCATCTGGGGTTCCACAGCCAATGGACAGAAGAACTGAAACTAAGCCTGTATGTTTCTGACCCTAGTCTAATTTTCTTCCCATCCTTCTAAATGCTGTAGTTTCTTCACAAGAATGCAAAGTTTGGGGGGAAACTGGCAGCCCAAATGCCTGCTGTGGTTTTAATTTAGTTAAAGATGCAGACTCACGGTGGAAAGTCAGGGAAGTGAGGCCCTTCCATGGCTCTCTTGGCTCACATATGGTTGAGTGATTATCAGTGTCTTCACTGAGACATTGACATATAGCCTCAAAGAAGAAAATTTAACTTCTTGCACATCAGAAATGATGTTTACATTGATTATTTTCCTTGACATCAGTCATATGGTTTCCACTGAAAATATTCCACAAGGTTGAACAGTCAGGCTTACCAAGAGGAATCTAAGAGGCGACTTTTTATTCCAAAGGATGCATGCTGTTTTCTCTTCTATGCTTGGGCTATGGAGTACATTGGACTTTTTAAAGTACATTAGAGTACTTTAGAATTTCATCTAAAATGGGTATTTGCTAGATTCAACTCTAGCTAGTTTTGTCTGTATCAAACAGCAAATGCACCAATGAAAGACCATGATTTGTTGTCTTTGAAGATATTCAAAACATGTAACTCAGATTTTAGAAAGAATTCAAAGCAAAACCATCCAAAAATATTTTGATTTGTGGCAATAGTCTTTGGAACATTTCCCCAGAACTAACTGGAAGAATGGCAGATACCCATTCAGACTCAGATTTTCTGGTCTATTAGAATGAAGGTTCATTACTTTGCAGTCATTTCTTATAAATAATAGCACTCTGTTCTACGATAAATCATTTTTGGAACATGTATAAAATCCGCATTTATCATTTAGGAAGATTTTGGTTCTAAGCCACACAAAATCCAGTACAAACTGGCTTAAGAAATAAAGGAGGGGCATCTGGGTGGCTCAGGTGGTTAAGGATCTGACTCTAGATTTTGGCTCAAGTCATGATCTCAGGCTTTTGAGATGGAGAAATCAAGCCCAGCATTGGGTTCTGTGCTGGGCATGGAGTCTGCTTAAGATTCCCTCCCCCACCCTCAGCTCCTCCCTCTTCTCCCTCCATCACCGTCCCCCCAACCCTACCCCATATGTACACTCTCTTTCAAAAAAAGAAAATAAATAAAAAAGATTTCTTTTAGGCCCACTGTTTCTTTTGAGTGCCCCCCAGGCTAGTCCCCCCATGGTCCCTTCCTTACCCTCATCACATCTGGTGTGCAACAGCATCTCTACATGCTTTCATAATCCTATCTAAAGAACAGCTCTCCAGTTGTGCACAGGTTCCTGTTTCGTCTCTCTCTCCACACACCAGTTATTCCCTCTCAACCATGCCCTATTTTAGCTACAAACATGGTATGATTTTTCCCAGTCTGCAAGATTAAAACAAAATTTCCCTTGACTTCATAGCCCCCTCCAGCTTCAATTCCATTTTTCTCCTCTCTTTGGTGGTAAAATTCCTTGAAAGAATTTTCCAGGTTCCTGGACTCCAACTCTTCACTTCATTTCAGTGAGTTCTCACTCTACCATTTGAACAAAACAACTATTCTTAGGTTTACCAGTGACCTTCATATTGCTAAATCCAGGAGTCAGTTTTCAATCTTTATCTTAACCTATTAGCAGCTTTTATACAGTTGACTATTTTGCCTTTTTTTGAAGTACTTTCTTCAGTTGGACTTCAAAACAACACTCTCTTGGAAGTTTTGCCCCTCGCTCACTGTCCACTTTTTCTTGATCTGCTTTGCTAATTCTTCCTCATCATGCACCCTGGAATGCACCTGGCTTTGGTTCTGGGCTTGTTTCTCTTCTACATGTATACACATATCTTGATTGGTTTTATCCATTTCCATGACTATGCTCTACTATATCCTGCCAAATGTTAAGTTATTTCTCCCTGGAACTCCAGGTGCATATCCAACTGGCTAGCAAACATTTCTACTTGGATGTCTAATGGAAATCTCAAACTTAATATGTCCAAAATAAAAATACTGATAGTTCTGGTTCCAGGGTAGCTCAGTAAGTTCCTAGTAGACAAACTCCTACAAGTAAAAATTATGAGCTCTGAACAAAATATTCAAAAATAACTACCTGAAGACTCTGGAGAGTGAACAAAAACATGGAGTTTCTGGAGAGGAGTCAAAACTTGGAAAAATGAATGCATGCGATGATTTTCCATGTGTTTTTTATGGCTATCAACCTAAAGGCAGGCCACAGTAGATTCACACAGGACAGATAAAATGACAGAAATCAGAAATGACAGAATCAAAGGATAGAGTTTGAGGCAACCACAGCCTTTGGAAAGTGAGGGGAGGAATACAGGAAAAGAGAGCCAGAAAAGAAGAACCATTTTGTATATCAACTCAGTACAGATCTCTGGCCAATTTCTGAACCATGCATGCATGAGTCAGGCTTAAGTGGCCCAGATAAAAATAAAAGTACTGAATTGAGATTTGAACTGTGGCCCAAGAGACAATTTACAGTTTGATCCAACCAAGTTAGTTGCCTACTCAAACAACCCCCAAGTCAACATTTGAGGGGAAAACTATAGAAGAGAATCCAGAGTCTCTACAACTTAACAATCACAATGTCAAGAATACCCCAAACTACTCAACATATGAAGAAAATGGAATTTGTGACCCATTCTCAAGGAAAAAAACAATCAAGAGAGATTGACCTTGAAATGATTCAGATGTTAGAATTAGCAGATCATAATTTTAAAGTAGCTGTTATGACTATGCTTCATGAGGTAAGGGATTACATGTTTATAACAAATGAAATGACAGAGAACCTCAGTAGAGAATTGAATTCTATTAAAAAAAAAACTATGTGAAAATTCTAGAACAAAAATAAAAAAACAAAAAACAATATTTGAAATAAAAAATTCAGAGAGAGTCAAAGCCCTTGAAGTTGGATCAATAGGAAGTATCCAGTCTGAAGAAGGAAGAAAAAAAGCTTGGGGGTAAAAAATGAGCCCAGACTCAGAAACAACCCCAAAATGTCTAATACATGTAACTGAATCCTTTGGAAAGGGAGAGGCTAACAAACAGAAAATACTTTTTGAAGAAATAACAGCCCAAATTTCGTGAAAGACATGCATGCATTTACAGATCCAAGAAGACCAGTGTATCTCAAGTAGGATGAATACAAAGAAAACTTCCTTTAAGCACACTAGTCAAATTGCTGAAAATCAAAGATAAAGGGAAAATCTTGAAGGTAGCCAGAAAAAAATTACATTTCCTATGGGGGCAGGGGGAACAACTCAAATGATCCCAACTCTTCATCAAACAATGGAGACCAATATCTGACAAAAGTGATATTCAAACTACACAAGAAACTCCTACAACTCAATAGCAGAAAAACAACCCAATTTTTAAAATGGGTGAAGTACCTAAATAGATATTTTTTCCAAAAAAGACATACAAATAGCCAATAGGTACATGGAAAGGTATTCAACAAAACTGATCATCAAGGAAATGCAAATCAAGACCACAATGAGATATCACCTCATTCTTGTTAGAGTGGCTATGGTCTAAAAGACAAGAGAAAAATGCTAGTGAGAATGTAGAGAAAAGGGAATGCTCATACAGCACTAGTGGAAATGCAAACTGGGATAACCACTATGGAGAACAATACAAAGTTTTCTCAAGAAATTTAAAATAGAACTACCATATGATCTGTCAATCCCATTTCTGGGTGTATATCCAAAGGAAGTGAAACCATTATCTATAATGATATCTATACCCCCATGTTTGTTGTAGCACTATTCACAGTAGCCAAGGCATGGAAACAACCTAAATGTTTGACAATAGATGAATCAAGAAAATGTGATATATTTATATAATGGGATATCATTCAGTCTTAAAAAGGAAATCCTGTTACTTGCAACAACATGGATGAAACTGGAGGGCATTATGCTGAGTGAAGTAAACCAGACAGAGAAAGACAAATATTGTATGGTATCATTTACATATAGAATCTTAAAAAAAAAAAAATCAAACTCATAGAAACAGAGAAGGACAGTGGTTGCCAGGGGGTTGGAGGATAGGGGAAATAGGTTGGCAAAAGACTACAAGCTTCAGCTGTGACATGATTAAGATCTCAGGATCGTAACATGGTGACTCTAGTCACAGTGGATAACACTGTACTGTATAATTGAATTTATCTAAGAGAATAGAATTTAAATGGTCTCACCACCGCGCTCCCAAAAAGGTAAAGAGGTGAGGTGATGGATGTGTTAATTATAAACTCCATGGGGGAATCCTTTCACAAGGTATATAGATATCAAATCAACATGTTGTATACTTTAAATATCTTACTTTAAATATACTTTAAATATCTTATAATTTTGTCAATTATATCTCAATAAAGCTGAAAAAAGAAGAAAAATAACATTTGAGGCCAGAAACTGTTGACCACCATCTTTAAAGAACTGAAAGTAAAAACTTTCAAACAAGATTTCTATATCCAGCGAAAATATCCTTCAAAAATGAAGGTAAAATAAAGATATTTCCAGATAAAGGGAAACTAAAAAAAAAAAAAAAAAAAAAAAAAAAAAAAAAATTCACCATTTGCAAATATGCACACAAAAGATGCTAAAGAAAGTTCTCAGGCTGAAGACAAATAATATAGGAGGGAAATTTGGATCATTAGAAACAAATGAAGAGCATAGGAAATGGTAACAACGAGGTGAATACAAAACCAGCCCTACTTTGTCCCACCCAAGCCTGCTTTTCCAGTAGATTTGCTTATCGCAGTGATAGAAATCCATTTTCACAGTTCCCCGGCCAAAAAAAAAAAAGAAAAAAGAAAAACAACCCTTGGCATTAGCTCTTTCTCTCACACCCAGCAAGTACTCTTGGCTCTATATTCAAATCAATATATATTCAGAATTCTACCATTCTTTCTATTTGCCTTCCTGGTCCAAGCCACTATCTCTCACCCAGGTTAATGCAATAGGGCTGCCAATCAGTCTTCTCTATTTTAACACTTGCTACCATGTAGTCAATAGCAACACTACACAGCAGCCAAGAGACCCTCGACAACCTATGTCCATTCTTTCACTCTGCTGGTCAACCTCTCCATTGGCTTCCCACCTCATCTGAAACAAAGAGTCTATGTCACAGTCTACAAAGGTACTGCGTGGTGTGCTCCTGCTACTTCTCCACCCTTCCTCCCTCCCTCTGTTGCTCACTCTGATCCAGCTACCTTAGCTTCCTTGCTTTTTCCCAAACATATCAGCATGCTCCTGCCCCAGGGACTTACCTCTCACCCCAATACTCTGATATCCACAGGGTTCACTTGCTCAGTTCTCTCTACAGGATGCCTTATCTGTGAGGTCTTTCCTAACCATCCTAAATAAACTAACAGCACAATACACATTGTCTTCCTCCATCATCTTGTGTTAGTTTTCTTCATAACACGATTGCCTTCATATTTAAATGTTTGTTGAATGAATGAATGATACAAATACCTATAATACAGGGCTGGAAGCTCAGATAAAAGTCTATGAGAGCTCAAAGAAGGAAACTAGTACTTACTGAGCATCAACTATTTATAGCACTGTTGACTATGCTATATCATTTAATCCTCATGACCATTCTCTTAGATAATTTGCTGCCATTAATTTACAGAGAGATGTTGAGGCAGGCTCAGAGAGGTTTAGTGGTTGTCAAGGTTATGTGCATAGCAAATGATGGCAGATTTCAAACTTGAGTCATTATAATTTAATTTGTATATTCATTTCATCACACGGATTCTCAAACTCCATCTGGCTCAGGTGAAGAAAGAGGGAGGGAGTACCTGGAAAGTCTTTCTGGAGTATGTGGCACCTTGGTTTCTGTAAAATAATAAAAAATGTATATATTAGTCTCTACCCTTGGTTCCCGGGACAGAACTCTTAAAACCCTTATAATTTGATAAGTGATAAGAGGTCTAGGAGCACCTTTTTTCTAATATTTGGTCTTTGACCCTGGTTCCTGACACAGGGTTCCTAAATCCCTTGGAATTTCCTGGGTGAGAAGTGACTCTTGGTGGGCTCCTGGATGGGGGCTAGCCACTAGAAAGACCAAGCCATGATGCAGAAGCTTGGAATTTCAACCCTACACCCCATTCTCCAGAGAGGTGAGAAATGTTGGAAATGGCATTAATAACTGATTATAACTACATGATGAAGCCTCCATAAAATCCCAATAGCATTGGGTTTGGAGAACTTCCAGGTTCGTGAACACATGGAGGTGCTGGGAGAGTGGAGTGCTCAGAGAGGGCATGGAAGCTCCTCACCCTTTTCCACATGTCTTGCCCTATGCATCTCTTCCATCTGGATGTTCATCTGCATCCTTTATCATATCCTTTTAAAACATACCAGCAGGGGTGCCTTGTGGCTCAGTTGGTTGGGTGACTGCCTTCAGCTTAGGTCATGATCCCGGAGTCCCGGGATTGAGTCCCGCATCAGGCTCACAGCTCCACAGGGAGTCTGCTTCTCCCTCTGACCGTCTCCTCTCTCATGCTCTCTCTCACTCTCAAATAAATAAATAAAATCTTTTAAAAAAAATAAATAAAATAAACCAAGCCAGCAAATAGTAAGTAAACTGTTCTGAGCTCTGCGGTCTGCTCTAGCAAATTAATCAAACCTGAAGAGGAGGTTGTGGGAACCTCTGAATTACAGCCAATCAGTAGGAAGCATGGAGCACAACCTGGACTTTCTATTGGCATCTGAAGTGAGGGGGTGGGGCAGTCTTGTAGGACGGAGCCCCTAACCTATGGGACCTGATGCTACCTCCAGGTAGACAATGTCAGAATTGTGTTAAATTAGAGGACACCCCACTGGTGTCATAGAATTGCTTTGTGTTGGGGGGAAAGCACACAGCCAGCATCAGAAGTGTTTCAAGTGTGATAGCAGCGTGAATAAAGGAGACATTTAGTTCCAAGAGATAAGATATAGGCAGGAGGTTAGCACTGCTCATGATTATAAGGGGTTGGATGCAGTATGAAGTTGCTAAAAGAAAAGGAACGTTCTAAGACCATATTATGTAAGAGGTGAAGCGATACCAAGAGCATTCTGTTTTACAATTCTGCCTGAACTTCCTAACAATTAGAGTTGTTCCCAGCTGGAGGCAATGACCTGGACTGTGAACTGAGTCAAGGGCACCTCATTAAAAATGGAGTTGGGAGGCCAGAAGGGGGAGCTCTTAGGCTAGACTACACATACTGCTTTGCAGACTCAACAGGAAGAGATGGACCTTAAATTCTGAACCAGAAGAAGCCTACTTGACCACTGAGGGAAGAGAAAGGAAGATTTTCTCTTGGACCAGCAACAGCCCAGCCAATGAGAGACTCACAACTCAGCCAATGAAAAGGCATTACATTTCAAACTCCCAGTTTACTTCAGTGGACTTTTCATTTATAACAAGCTCCTCCCAACTTCCGCCTTTGTTGGCGGAATACAAGAGGGTTCCTCTCCTTTGTTCTCCCACGTGCCTAGGGCTTTTGCTGTAGCTTGCCTGTCCCGAATTGCAATTCCTCTTCGATTTCTGAATAAACTCATTTTGCTGGGATGAAAACCTGGCTGTTGTAAGGTCAGCAGGATAATAACCTAATGATCTTTTATTGGTATGGAGGGGTTTAGAGTTTACAAAGTACTTTCACATATATGACCTCACGGATCCTGAACAGTTCTAACTAGGATGGGACAAGTATTAGTTCCCCATTTACATATGAGGAAGAAAAGGCTCAGTTATTAGACACCAATACAGGACTTTCCACTTGTGGGTCAGTGCTCTTTCAAAGTAGTGAGATGTCCAGTCTTGAAGTGTTTGATGGCAAACACAGTACTCCATGTCAGATTGGTGTGTGTGTGTGAGTGTGCGCGCGTGCGCATGTGTGTGAATAATGGTGAAAGAACAAGATAAATTCTGTGGTCTTTGTAATCCTGGTTTAATCAGCTTTACAAAAAAGTTTTTTATGATCAAATATATATAGACAGTCCCAGACTTATGATAATTTGATTTATGATTTTCCTATTGTATGAGGGTGTGAAAGTGATACACAGTTAGTAGAAATCATACTTCAAATTTTGACTATTGGTCTTTCCTCAGGTCTTTGATACACAGATACCCTCTCGTGATGCTGAGCACTGGCAGTGAGCCTTATCTCCCAGTCAGCCACACCATCATGAGCGCCAGCAATCAACGCACTCACAACCCTCTGTAACCATATGCATGTTCTGAGTTGTTTCTTTTTTACTTTTAGTACAGTGTTCAATAAATTACATAAAATACTCAAGACTTTATTATGAAATAGGCTTTTCCTCCGGTAATTAGCCCAACCGTAGGCTGATGTAAGTGTTCTGAACACATTTAAGTTCAGCTACACTAAGCTATGATGTTCAGCATTTTCTATTTAGGATATTTTTCTCCCCCTACCCCCAAGATTTGTTTATTCATTTGAGAGCAAGAGTGAGAGCGCATGAGGGTGGGGAGGGACAGGGGAAGGGAATCTCAAGCAGACTCCATGCTGAGCATGAAGCCTGATGCAGGTCTCAATTTTGTAACCCAGAGACCAGGATCTGAGCCAAAACCAAGAGTCAGAGGCTCAACCAACTGAGCCACACAGGCACCCTTTGACTTCAGGCATTTTCAAATTTATGATGAGTTTATCAGGACATAATCCCATCATATATGAGAAAGATCTGCATAACATGACATTTAACATTTTAATCATTTTTAAATGTATAATTCAGTGGCATGAAATGCATTCACAAGACTGTACAACCATTATTACTATTTATTTTCCAAAAACTTGTTTGTCATCCCAAACTAAAACTCCATGTCCATTAAACAATAACTCCCCATTCTCCATTCCAAGTCCCTGAAAACCACCATGCTACTTTCTGCCTCCTTGAATTTAACTACTCCAGATACATCACGAGTGGAATCACACAATATTTGCCCTTTTGTGTCTGGATTATTTCACTTGGCACAATGTTTTCAAGGTTCATTCACTCTATAACATTTAACAGAATTTTACTCCTTTTTAAGGCTGAATAATATTCATTGTGTGTGTGTGTGTATGTATGTGTTTACACACACATACACACTCATACTACATTCTGTGTATCTATTCATTGTTGCTGTGGTTCAATCCTGCTGACAAAAGACACCAGCCTCCTTCATCAGAAATATTTTTCCTTTTAGGCTGCCAGCCCCAAGATCAAAATACACCAGCATCCTTTCTCCTTACCCCAGGGAGACCCCCCCACCCCTCCCCAAACACCCTGTACAAACAGCGCTGCCTCCACAGAGAACTACCTACTTGGGATCTGATCCCATTATGAGGACCAGACTTTCTAGAAGTTTCTAGTCTTCTAGAAGACAGAACAGTGTGAGAGCCAAGCACTAGAATTTCTCTTTCCTTGAAGAACAGAAATGGCAAAATGTCCCAAACTCAGAAGTGTAGCTCAGCTGTTCCCAGTTGCCTGGGCAGGGGAGTGAGACAGAGGTGGCCCGTGGGGAGCAGCCAGTTTCTCCCTCATTCCCTCACGCAGTCTCCCAAGAATCCCGTGTCCTGCGTAGCCATTGGCAGCTCAAAGCCGAAACAGGGTGGTGTGGCCACCTGTTGGGCACTGGGGGTGGTGCAGCCTCGCGGGGGAAGAAAAGGGTTTGCTGGCTGAGATCACTTCAGGAGAAGTTAGACAGAAGCCCCCCCAAAAAACCAAACCAAACCAAAAGCAGCCCCTACATCCGGGCGATGGAATTTTATTCAGGGCTTCAACGAAATGAGTGCTCAAGCAGTAAAAAAATTCATGGAGGAAGTTTAAATGCAAATTAGCAAGTGAAAGCCACCAATCTAAAGAGGCTCCCTACTGTAGGTTTCCAGGGATAAGACCTTCTGGAGAAAGATTAATTGTTGCCAGGGATGGGGGGTGGGCAGGGAGAGAGAAGGATGCATAGGGTGAGCCCAGGGCATTTTCAGAGTAGTGAGACGACTCTATAGGTGTTGTCAGACATCTGTCAGAACCCATGGAACGCACAGCCCAAGGAGGGAACCATAATGAAACCCGTGGATGTGGGGTGATCACAATGTGTCAGACCGGGTTCCTGCACTGGGACAGATGCGCCAGTCTGGCGGGGGTGGGGTGGGGGTGTTGATGGTGGGGGAGGCTGTGCTTGCAGGGGGGGGGGGGGGGGGGGGGGGTATAGGTGGGACCAGAGGGTACATGGGAACTCGGCACTTGCTGTTCAATTTTGCTGTGAACCTAAAAACACTCCAAAATAAAAAGTCTACTAAAAAAAAAATAAAAATAAGTAAATAAATAAATAAACAGAACAAAACAAGAGCACCCCCAGAGTTGCCCAGGGCTCCTCACACCAGCTATGCAGTTCCCAGGCTCAGAAAGCCCAGCTCTTCCCCAGAAGAGCTCCCAGCCCCTTTCTCTCTTCTGATGTTTCTTTTTCTCCTGCGGGCAGGTACAACAGGCATTCCTTTGCCTTTGGGTAAAGTAGAGAGAAGCTCTCTGGAGTCCAACAAGTCCTCCCTTCCCCTCCAGCTTAAATGTCACCTCCCAGTGAGTTCTTCCCTGACCACCCTAACCCCCAGCCCATCATCCCCTCTGGCTTTTTGCCCGGCACTCGTCACTACCTGAACTTAGCTCCTTGCCAACATCATTTCGTTTACACTGCCGCCCAGTGGAATGTAAGCCCCACCAAGGTGGAGACTGTCCCTAGCACTCACAACACTGGGTGGCCCAGGGCAGGAGCTGAACAAATGCTTGTTGACCGACTGAGAGTAATCTCATTCCTGGCCAGCTGCTGAACCTGGGGCAAGGCAGTTAAACTTCTTTGGACCCCAGTTTCCCCATCTGTAAAATGGGTGACCAGACTTCATGATGGAACTCTCTTCTTGCTGCAGGGCTCTGAAAGTCCCAGCAAGCGTCAGAAGGACCTTGATAGTCCACTCGAGCGCTTCTGCCCCGGCCGCTGGGTGGCTGCGAGGCACTCAGGGAGAGAATTCCTAGCGACCCCACATTGCTTGACCTTCTCGGCTGGGTTTGTGGGTGTGGGCAAGAGGTCCCAATGTGTGCTGGGTAGATTGAGGTGTGGGGGGATCCCTCCCCTAGAAAGCAAACTCCAAGACAGCAAGGATCTTGGGTTTTATTTGTTTGTGTATCCCACGTGCTGAGAACAGTGCCCGGCACACAGGAGGCTTCATAGTTACTGAGGGAGTGAAGCAAACACACTCAGCGCCCGTGTTTCCCTTCTCGGGTGAGTGTTGCTTGGCTCATGAGTGGCACGGACACAGCAATAATCATCCCTTCCCTCGGCGGAGCCCTCCGCGAAATGTTTGCACATGCGTCATCTCAAGTGCTCCTCATGACATGACAACCCCATGAGATAAGTCCCATTAAATGTTATTATCCCCAATTTCCAGATGAGCTAACTGAGGCTCAAGGCATTTGACCTGCTCAAGGCCACATAGCTGGTAGAGGGCGGAAGCTGACCTCTTTCATTCCACCCCGTGCTTGTGTGTGTTGCCGGTCGTGCAAACTCTTGAGTGTGAGCAGGAGAAGGAAACCTTGTGTAAGAGCCAGGCCCCAGGAGAGAAAGGGGGCAACAGAGAGAAGCACTGCCTGCGCTAATTGGCTGCCTGGGGCTGAACCCGTGCCTGTTGGCTGAAGGTGGGGGCTACCTGAGCAGAAGGGGGATGGGGCAGAGATGCCCCGCCTCTCTAACAGTGGCGGGGGACCCCGCGCAGGGAGCTCCTGGGGAGACGGCTGACCTCATGTAGGCACCGCTGCCCTGCAGGCCCAGACACGCTGGGCTCCAGACGGGTCCTTCATGGGGCACAGAAGCCAAGGATGTGGGCAAACTGGTTTCAGGAACACAAAAGCCGACTCAAGGCTTCCTTTCCCGCACAAGGCGCGAACCTGCCCCTCACCCCTACGCCAAGGAGAGATCTTCCAAATGACATTTTCCCAGCTTGAAATCTCACGGACTTGAACAAAGTCACCTACATGCCACCCCGAATCATAACCTACAAATGCACGCACGCGTGCACACACACACACCAGAAGCGCCCCCCAGATTCCTCCCCATGGGAGCCCCCAAGCAGAGCCCTGTCTTGCCCTCACCCACCTCCACCTGTGGAAGTCTTTTGTACTGATCCTGCAGAATCTTTTCCTCTTTCTGGGCCTAAGGTTTCTTCCCTCTCCCACGCTCCAGAGCCCGCTGTGGGCCCTCTGCCCCAGCTCTGACCACTGGAGCCTTCCACCCTGTTTATGCATATATGACTGCTTCCCCCGCAGCTGCCAACTCCCTGGGGCTAAGCTCAAGCCCGGTGCTGAGCCCCACCGGTGCAGGGGTCAGAGAGGCTGCCAGCTTGCATCAGCCCACGCCCACTGCAGGGAGCTCTGGTGGTGGGGGGGGGGGGGGGGTGACCATCACAACTCCCCGAGGCCTTCCCCCAGAAGCCAGGAGGTAGCGATGAGGACATAGGGCCGGGAGGTGGGGTCGAGGCGAGGACAAGTGGCAGCCCACACGCTTGCCTGTGTTAGTCACCGAGAGTGCCCAGCGGAGCAGAAGTCATCTATAGGGCTGGTGCAAGCCGGACAGGTGGGAAGAGGGAGGGCCCACCTGCAAAACCAGTGGGAAGAGGCACTGGGTCAGGACGTCCTTCTCTTGCTAGAGGGGCGGTTTTCCTTCCGGACTCCCCAGCAAGACCGGAAGTAGCGAGAGGAGGGCGGTCTTGATCCAACGCGGGCTGACCTTCTGGGTTTGCTCCATCCATCGATGCGCGCTGAGCCCCACCACCTGCCCTCCTGCTCTGTGCCAGACTCTAGAACTTAGACTCTGCCTTCCTGCTTCAGAAGGAACTTGGGAGGCAGCTTTCCCCGTCTACCCCGCTGGAAATGGGCCCCCGAGCCCGACCAAATAGATGGTTACCGCCAAGTGGAGCTCCTGGTTCTCTATCGATCCCATGCGTGTTGATTGCCTCCTCTCCCAGGCCTTGGGCTCGGGACTTCACGAGTGCTTTCATTTACTCCACGGGCTGGCTCCCAGAGATGACTCTGGTGGCTACTGTGGGGAGGGGGCGATTCTGACCCAGCGCCCTGACTTGCCCCGGGCAGTCCCATTATGTGTCTGCAGAGCCCCCTGTCCCTCTCAGAAGTGACCTGGCGTGGAAGATGAAGGACGGGTCCGAGGGATTCTCCCCAGCCTGGAGCAGGGGTTTGGGGTGCGCTGCGCCCTGCTCCCCAGAGGGGCACCGGGGCCTTGGGAGGCAGACACTAGAGGGCGCCAGTTAGTTGTGCTTCGCCTCCGGGTCTCCAGAGTGCCTGGCAGCTGCGGGCAAAGCCAGTCTGGGGGAGCAGAGGCGGCAGGTTGGGGGAGGGGGAGGTGCAGTGAGGGGGTAGAGTGCCCGACAGAGCCCTGGCTGAGGCCTTTCCTGGCTTAGACCCAGCCTGGCCCACCTCTTCTCGTGCCCCCCACCCACCTCCCAGAGCTCTTAAGCAGGCAGAGCCCTCTAGGGACCTGGGATTCCTATTAGGGAAGAGAGGTCTTGACACTGTTCTCTGCTCCTCCCTTTTGGCCTGGCCAGGCCGCTGCCAGTCTCTCCCCCAGGATCTCCAGCGCAGTGTGGTTCACCCCGGGCTGGATACCTCTCAGACCACGGGGCCTGCTGTCCCAATGGGTGGGGACTGGGCTGTATGTAGGTGGCTGTTCTGGAAGAAGCGATCAGGCCAGGTGTGAAGGAAACTCCACAGCCCAATAAGGGCCTGGTGTGAGGATGGGAGAGAGAGAGAGAGGAGGAAGCAGGCTCCCTGCTGAGCAGAGAGCCCCGATGCGGCTCGATCCCAGGACCCTGGGATCATGACCTGAGCCAAAGACAGAGGCTTTAACATGCTGAGCCACCCAGGTGCCCCACACCTCTCTTTCAATAAATAAATAAGTAAACAAATAAATAAATACAATCTTTAAAAAAAAAAAAGAACCTACAAAAAACCATCCTTTGATTTATCTACCCTTCTTAGATAGTTTTACTTACTTACAAACTAACCTTTTGGGGTCAATTCTTGCCACCAGATACATGAAGTCACGGTCTTTTTATTGTCATAATATTACTTTTCTCCAGTCTCAGAAGCTGTTTTCTATTCAAATACTTGTGGTATTTAAAAAAAAAAAGTTATAAATATCCTGTCTTCTCTATGATCCTATAAACCTCAATTTTCCAGAAATTTTCCTAATTTATTTTTTCATTCTCCTGGAAAAGTGCATGATGGGGAAATGGCAGTGATCTAGAAGCATGCTCTGAACGGCCAGCTCCTCATTATTTATGCTAAAACACAAGCCAGGCAGTTCATGAAATGGGGGAGGGGAGTCTTGAAGAAAAGGAAAGGAGGGGCAAAAGAAGACAAAAGGAAATGAAAGAGGCAGTGATGTCCCTGGGGTTGGCCTCGGCTCATGGCTGGAGCAGTCACCTTCAGGCTCCTGGGGGACAGTGATTGCCCTCCCCGAGGGATAGTAGGCAGCCAGGCGTGAGCGTGTGGGCGAGGGCGGTGCCCCTCCACACCCATGCCAGGACCAGAGATGCCTTGGAATGTGGCTGAAACCTTCTGCCAGGTCCCGCACCCCATACCACACATCCTCCTCCTTCCCCCACCTGTGTCCTCCAGGTCCCCCCCACCCCTGCCGTTAGCTGGAGAGGCGGACAGTCCCACGTCTACAATGGTCCCTGTGTCTGTCGAACCCTAGATGTCCCACAGGAATCACATCCGTCCCACCTCCCACCCAGGGACAGGTCTCATGGTTCTACATCACCATTATCCAGGAGTCATAACTGGGTGAAAATCATGACAATACCCAGGTCCTGGGGGAGCGTTGCCTTATTTAGATGTGCCAGCCCCAGAGAAGGACGAAAAGGAAGGAGGAGGGGCTGCGAAGCAGACAGGAGCGAAAGGAGAAGAAAAAGGCATGGGTGATTCTGAGAATTGAGGGTAGCTAGCGATGTCATCACGGGGAGTGTTTCACCCAGGTCAGTGGGTGGGAGCAAAGCATGGTGACTGGGGCCCTGTGACTCAGTGGCGAGCCTGGCCCCTGTAACCAGAAGTCATTCATTTAGTAAGTCACTAATTCCGTCAACACGTGTTTATTGAACTGTTATTATGTTTCAGACCCTGGACTAGGCAGCGGGGAGGGAGAGAGCGCGGCAGAGTGTAGGTGTGCCGGGGCCTGGGGGAGGGAGGCAAGGCTCCTTTCAGAGGGAGCTGCCAGGAAAGATGCCCGGGGAGGGAAGGGGCAGGTGGGGAAGGGCTGTCTGGGATCAGTCCCCGGGGGAGGAGGAGGCCGGAGCCAGACAGAGGGAGGGGAAGGAGGGAGGGGTCGGGAGTTTCAGGCCGAGGAAGGAGATCGTGCTTGAAGGCACGGACCGGACCGTGGGAGGGGAGGTTTGGGGAACTGTAAGTAGTTCCTGAGAGGCTGAAGGGAGAGGCAGGGCAGAAAGGAGCTTGAGGGGGTAAAGGAGGCAGGTCCTAAAGGAGTTCAAAGGCTGTTTCCAGGCAGTGAGGCCCCCTGAAGGGGAAAGCCCTGGAGAGTGTGGTCAGAACCTCCCCACCCAGCCCCCCACCCCAACTGAGGAGAGTCTCCTGTGGTTAAGCAAGGGACTGATGCCAGGTTTGATGCCAGGCTGATGTGGTGAAGCAAGACAGATGCCAGGTTTGCTCAAGACCCAGGACGGGTTTCAGCGACGGCGCTCCAGAGGGGTCCGACCTGTGCTGAAAGTGCTGCCACACATTCCCCCACGCCACCCTCCGGCGAGCGACCCGCAGAGGACCAGCGGATGGTTGGAGAGGCAGGGGACAGGAGGCGATAGAGGGTGCCCCGGCTTCTCAGCCAACACGTGGCGGAGCCAGAATCAGAAGCTGGGGCTGTCCGAGCCTCCAAAGCCCTCAGGCATCCAGGCTCCTGAGGGCCTCCTGCTTGAAGTCCCCTTCCGCAGGACTTAGCAGCCCCTCTCTGCCAGAGCCAGTGGCACAGGGTGCGCTTAAAAACAGCCAGGCTTCATTGTACAGTGCGGCCCTCTTGGCCATGCCCTCTCTGATCCCACTGCTGGTCTAGGAGCCCTGCTCCCTGAGCCAAGGGCTGCGCAGCTCCTAGCTGGGTGCTATCTCCCTGCCTCCAACCCCCACAACCTGGGTGACGCTATCGGGGCTCCTCCTGAGGGAATTGAAGTCAGGTCCTCCTGTAGGCCACAGCCCACCAAGATGATGAGGGCTCCCAGAAGGACCCTCCCCCCCCCTGGAATTCTCCTTTACAAATAGGAGACCCAGGTGAGACCCTTGAGGATGGGCCCCTGGAGACCAGGAGATGGCTTCTGTGTGAGCAAAGGCAGCGTCCCCCTCATTTGGGCCTGTGGCGGTTGCTGCCCACACAGAGGGAAGGAAAGACAGGTCCATTTCCACCTGGCCTCAGGTGCTAACATTGTCAATATTTCCTCGCCGGCAATAAATCCCCAAATGTATTTTTGCTTCTCCCTCTAACGTTTAACCTTGGGTCTATTTCAAAGGAAACGCCACTCTGCCTGCTTCTGATTCATACCCGCTGAGCTCATCAAAACCAGAATTATTTGGTAATAACTGTTGGGTTTACTGGATGTCCTCTGGGATCTGTAAAAATCTCTGTTCCTCAGAAACAGGAAGTTTCAACAGGAGGACGGAGGCTGGTCATAAAAATCAAAATCTGCATACTCTCTGCCTGTTGGAAAGGCTTGGTATTCCTGGTATTTTCTTCCTTCAGCCCATTGACCCACATGGATTTGGCACCTACTGTATGTAGAAGCTAGGAACACAACCGGGATTTTTAAAAGGGGCTCTGTATTCATTTGAAGGGCTTCCATAACAGGCCAGATGGCTTAAACGTGGATATTTATTTTCTCACAGTTCTGGAGAGAAACGTCCAGAATCAAGGGGTCTGCAGGGTTGGGTCTGTTGGTTGGTTTGTTTTTGAAGGCTTCCAGGTGGCTGCCTTCTCCCTGTGTCTTGCCATGGTCTTCCCCATGTTTGTGTCTGTTTCCTCCTCTCCTCTTCTTACAAGGACACCAGTCCCATTGGACTGGGGCCCCCATGACTTTGTTTTAACTTAATGACTGCTTTAAAGACCCTATCTCCAAATTCAGGCCCATCAGGACTTCAGTATATTTGGGGGAGGGGAACACCATTCACCTGATAAGAGGCTCTGATCTCAAAAAGTCGTTCTCCCATGACAATGTCCCTTTGATCTCTATCTGAGGTTGGCATCCGAGAGAGGAGGTTTAGGATGTAATCCCCGGATGCTGGAGGCTTTCTGAAGGCAGAATGATTCCATGGACTGAGCGCTGAGCCGGCCCATCTGGATTAAAGTTTGCCTCCTTGAGTCACAAGTTGAGTGATGTTGCCCATGTTATAAGGCCTCTGAGGTCTCAGTCTCCTTGTCTGTGTAGTGAAGATAATGCTGCCTGCCTCACAGGGAATTTTTGTAAAGAGCCAGAAAGCTCATTCGTGTCAGACAGAGCACGATGTCCGGGAGCACAGTAGGTGCTCCTGAAATAGAAGTTTCTTCTCCAGGTGTGTTCTCGGCAGGGTTTCTTCTTTCAGGGAAGGAAGGCTGTATCACCACCGTTCTCTGGCGGGCAGAGTGCGCCAGGAGATGGAGACGATGCTCCGACCCAGGGTGCCTTCCTCCCCCGCACCATCAGCCCCCTGGAATTCCTCTCCCCCCATCCCCAAAGGCAGCCAAGCCTCAGAGCTGGAGGAGGGAAACAGGGTCTGGGACCTCCCGAGAGCCGCCACTGCTGGGACCTCTGTGAGCTTGTACTGTGAGAGGTAATTGGGAGGTAATTGTCCCGGCCAGGTCAAGCCCAGCTGTGGAAAGCGGATCTTGCAGAAAAAAAAAAAACAAGTCCAAAGGCTGGCAAAGCCGTCTGGTCACAGATAGCCCTCCTGGTCCAGAGGTTTGAGTTCTGGACTAGCCAAGGCACCTGGGTTCTACTCTCATCCCTGCTATTTCCTGGGGCTGGGACATTAGCATTCACTTGACCTCTCTGCCCTTCAAGCCCCTCAGAGGGACACACAAAACATGTCAGACACATGTGAGATCGTAGATTACTAATAAGTCCCAGAGCCGCCGGACCAGCATCCCTGGTCTGGGCTACCACACTTTCTCAGCTGCCTGGGGCTGAAGGGGGAAGTCCCTGACACTCTGGCTTCCAGTTTCCTGAAAGCTCCCGCATTTACACACACACAGTCCACACACGAAAACAGAGTAAGGATGCATTCCTTCTCCAAAGGAGGAGCCTTTCCAGCTTTGCAGCAAGAGGGATGAGGGCTCCTCGAGGCCCCCATCACCACTTCAACATCTCCCGCCCCAACCTGGGAGCCCTCCCCCCTCCCCCACCCTCCCCGAATTACTCACACTCCTGGAAACATGACTGATGACTCCAGGATGAGTAAGAGGCCTAGCACGTCATGGCCCAACTGCTGGCAGGGTGAGCGGGTTCAGTGCTCCCCGGAGCTGGGCTGCTGCATGCGACGTGTGCTGGGAGTGGGCTCGAGGGGGAAGGGGCCGTGGGACCCTAGAGAGCAGCTAGGCTTTATTTATTTAGCAATGAGCTAGAAGTCCTCTGACCATTCCCCCTTTTCTAACCCCAGAGTGGCGATGGCCTTCTCAGCTCAGGCTGACTGCCCCAGGGCCTCTCTGGGAGGCCTGGACAGTGGGGGCAGGGGCTGTCACAGAGCTCCAGGACGCTGTGTTTCTCTGACCTGAGCACCCCTGGCCTCACCCCAGCACAGCATGGTTCAGGGCAACCCTGAACTTGGCAACCTAACCTCAACAGCCTTGAAAGGGCCCCCATCCAGAGCTCAAGCTGCAGGGTGCGTGTGTGTGGAAGGTGTGTGTGTTTACCCTCCCCTGTCCACCCTAACCCGTGGTGCCAGTCGGGCAAATATTTTCAGTCTGTCTTCCATTTCCCATGTGTCCCAACTCTGAGCGTTTGGCGGAGATGGGATCACAGCAAAGACGTGTATGAATTCAATGCGCTTTGGAATGCCTATTTTTATGTTCTTGGAGTTAAGGTACAGGCTGAACATGCTATTAGAAGAGACCATCCTGGCTCTTAATAAACAGGGCTGAAGCATCGGTTTCCCCATACCTAACACGGGCGTGGTCGGGACACGGACAGCACGGAGAGTAACGCCAGGACTCTGGAGCCCCAGGCGGCCCCGCCTCGCTGTCCTCTGTCCTCGATCTGAGCCTCGGAACCCCAGACAATCACTCCTGTATGGGGGATAGGCCTCACCCCCGAGCTCTGCTCCAGATACTGAGGTGTTGCTGGGGACCCACTGTGGTGTCCTTCTAAACGCTCAAGACAAGAGCCATGCTCTACATGTGAGGACTTCATTAAGGTGCTTTAGGATGGAGGAACCAGAATTCTGAAGAACCTACGGTGAGGATGACTTGTTTAGTGAAGTCTGAGGTCCTGAAGGCCGGGGCTGGAACACAAGCAAGGCAGACAGCCTGACTGGCCACGCCCTACCCCATCCCTCCCGAGGGGAAGCGGGGGGTGGGGGACAGTCTTCTCCATTAGAAAGAATGGGTCCTCTACCCATCCCCCCACTCTTTTTTAACATTAGACTTAGTCCTTTATTTATTTTTTTAAAATAAAAGATTTTATTTATTTATGTATTTGAGGGGGTGTGGAGGGACAGAGTGGGTGTGGGGGAGAGAATCTTAAGCAGACTCTACACTACAGAGATTGAACCCTGCCTGGGGCTCGATCACACGACCCTGAGATCATGACCTGAGCCGAAATCAAGAGTCTGGATGCTTCACTGGCTGAGCCACCCAGGCACCCCCCACCCTTAGACTTAGTCATTTAAATGTAGTTTGTTAGAAGATCCATATGAAGGCAAAATATGTGTTAAGCAGTAAACTCAGAGATGTTTAAGGGAGATCTCTTTCTTCTCCCGGAACTCCGCTGAGACACCTTTGCCCCCAGAGCGGCAGAACGTTAATCACGGTTGATTCATGACCCTTCCTCCTTAGCATTGTGACTGATTTTCTGAAGCCAAGACACTGGGGTGACCTTCCTCAAGGCCACCTGGCCTAGCCTCTGCTGGGACAGCCATTGTTTTGGCCGCAGCTTCAGGATTCAGCTCTCTCCCCAGGCCACTGGGAGTGCCCAGCATTCACTCTGCTGCTCCTGGGCCATCGGAGATGGGGGGCTCAGCAAGCTGCCCCATGCCTCCCTGAGGTCTCTATGGCTCCTGAGGTCCTGACCATAGAGTTAGGGGTGCATAGTTGCTCTAATTCTTTCTACACTGCCTAGGGGATTTCTCTCTAGTTTTAGAAGTGCAGTTAACTGGAAGTAGAGGGTGGCAAGTGGGGGGAGGGGTGCTGTTCTCTAGCATGCCATTTTCCCCAAACTTTATGTATCCATTCCCCTAAAAACTTAGGTTTTCAAAACCAAAGCCTGAAAGGCCCCCCTTTCTTTTCTGCCCTGCATCTTGGGATTGTGCTCACATCCCTTCCCAATCAGCAAATGATTGCTTGAGTGCTGGTGTTAAGGGCAAAGGATAAATACTGGAGGGGATGGGTTGGTATTTCAAATACTTGCTACCCATGGAGGATTTTCACTGCCTAATTTCAGGCTTGCAGGAAAGCTACAGTAATCAAGTTCATTCTAGGGGCCGCCTCGGGGGCTCAATGGGTGAAAACCTCTGCCTTCAGCTCAGGTCATGATCCCAGGGTCCTGGGATCGAGCCCCGCATCGGGCTCTCTGCTCAGCAGAGAGACTGCCTCCTCCTCTCTCTCTCTGCCTGCCTCTCTGCCTATTTGTGATCTCTTGTCTGTCAAATAAATAAATAAAATCTTTAAAAAAAAGAAAGAAAGAAAGAAAGAAAAGAAAAAGATCGTTCTATATTGGTCTAAGAATGGACAATGCAATCAGGGATGAGTCCAGAAGTAGATCCACATGCATGTGGTCGACTGATTGTCAACAAAGACATCAAGGTCATTTGGTGGGGAAAGGAAAGTCTTTCTTAATTTTACAAGGTGCTGAAGCAACTGGATATTCATATATTTAAAAATGAGCACTGTCTCTTATCCCTCATCATACTCAAAAGTTATTTTGAAGTGGATTACAGACCTAAACACACAACCTAAAACTATGTAACTTCTAACAGGGAACAGAGGAGAAATTCTTCATGACTTCAAAGAAGGCAAAGTTTTCTTGAGCTGGTCACAAAATTACAGACTATTAAAAAATGGATACATTGGATTTCATAAAAAAATTTTTTTAAATCAAAGACACTGTTACCAAAAAAAAAAACCCACCATCACAACAAAAAAAACCAGACAAGCCAGTCCACAAAGAAATATTTGCAAAATATGTATCTGACAAAGTTCTGGTATCTAGAATATATAAAGAATACCAGCAAATCAATAACAAAAATACAATAAATAAATAATAAATGCAAACAAGCAAAAGACTTGACCAGACATGTCATGAAAGATTACAAGTGGCCAGTAACCAAATGAAAATTGCTCAACATCTTTGTTTTAGGAATTGTGCAATAACATTTCACACCCACTGGAAGGTTAAACTTAAAAAGAGCAACAATACCAAATGCTGGTGAGGATGTGGAGCAACTGGAACTCATACTTTGTTGGCGGAAGCTTAAAATGGTACAACCATATTGGAAAACTGTTTAGCAGTTTCTTATAAAGCGAAATATACCCTTCCTTATGATATACCAACTCCATTCCTAAGTACTTATCTAAGAATCATGAAAACACATATCCACAAGAATAATAATCCAAAAATCCAATCATCACAGCAGTTTTATTGATAATAGCAAGAAAACTAGAAACAACCCAAATGTCCATCTGTAGGCGGGTACATAAAAAACTATGTTGTCGGGGAGCCAGTTGGTTCAGCGACTGCCTTCGACTCGGGTCATGATCCCGGGGTCTTGGGATTGAGCCCCATGAGCCCCATGAGCTCTTTGCTCAGCAGGGAGCCTGCTTCTCCCTTTCTCTCTGCCTGCTACACTGCCAGCTTGTGATCTCTCTCTCTCTCTCTGTCAAGTAACTAAATAAAATTTAAAAAAAAAAAAAACCTCTGTTATCTTCATATAATGGAATACTACTCAGCAATGGAAATCAATATACTATTAATAGGTGCTACATGGCTAAATTTTAGGATCATGTTGAAAGAAAGAGAAGCCGGAAGGGAGTACCAATGGGATGAACAGGCAAAACCAATCCATGATAATAGAAATCAGGACATTGGTTGCCTTGGGAAGGGGAGACAGACAGAAAAGTTCTGGGGACCTAATATTCTGGAAATCATCATCACATGGTGACTATGATTCTAGTTAAGATGAAAATTTTAAAAAGGGAAATACAGCAGCTTTGTTGGGGATGGGAAGGTGTTGTATCTTGATTGGAGCTACACTTACACAGGTGTATGCATCTGTCAAAATTTGTCAGATTTTATCCTTAAGATCTATGCATCTCACTGTATGTAGAGTATTCCTCAATTAAAAAACAAAAACAAAAACAAAAAAAACTAGCCATGGGCTTGGTAGAGGGGGAAATGGGGAGTTGTGTTGAATGGGTATGGAGTTTCAGTTTTGTAAAATGAAGAAATACGGAGTTCAATCGTATAGCCATGTGGATATACTTAACACTGCTGAACTGTACATCTAAAGTGGCTAATAAAGTAAATTTTACATAATGTGTATTTTACAATCAAACAATATATGCTACCACGAACAACCTAACAAACCTTATTCATGAAGATTCGAACACAAACAGCCTAATTTCTTAATGTAATATTTATGTCGTCTCTTGAAACAGAAGAGACAAGGTAAATTATAGGTTATATTTGGCCCTGATACAGTATGACAGGAAATAAAATAAAACATGCGAGTACTGCCATGATCCCACTCTTGGGGCCCCTACCCCCTGGCTGGCTGAGTGTTGGCAGTTGTGTTGCTCTGCGGTGTGTTGGCTTTCCAGGCTGCACCACGGTGGGTTTTGAAGGGAAGTTTTCAGATGCTGGTACAGCTTGTACTATTAGGGGAGAAAGTTCCAGAAGGACTTCCTGGTGAATTTCACCCTAATGAGCCTGGTTTCTTGTGTCTCTGTATTGGTTCTTTTCCACCCTTGCTCTCCCCCACTCCCACCCCACACCCTGGCCCAGACACCACCTCCCACAGTCAAGGAGTGTTGGTGAAGGGGACTGGACTCCTCCCACATTCCCCCTTCTGGGCCCTGTGGGCCGCTCAGGGATGGGGCTGGCCTGTGGGTGCCCTGAGCCCTGAAGCACTGGGATCTGTGCTTGCCATGGGACACACTTGCCATCATTCCCGACAAGGATGCTGAGTCCAGCCGATCCTACCCCCTGCCCCAGGAGAATGCAGTTGAGGTGGGGGTCTTGAGTTTTCCGGAGACTGTGGCCTTGCTCTCTACTTCCATCGCGGCTATAGCTGTGCACTCAGCGTGAATCTTCTCCTCCTGCCCCAGCCCGGGGTCATGGTGGCAGGTGTGGGAGGTGGCCCCGGTGGAGTGGAGAAGGGAGGGCGCGCCACTGGGGCCATGAAGGCTCTCTGTAGGGCGACCTGGCTCTGGGGCTGAGCAACACCGTGGACCCTTCTCATTTTAGTCTCTGCCCACCTCGAGGACAAAGAGAGAGAGAGATGGAGCTAGAAGGTTCAGGAAGCCTCTCCCATGAACCCATTTTCTGAGAACAGGGCCCTGCAAGCCTAGCCAGTATCCTAGAGGTTTGCTCAGACCAAGAGAAGGCCCTGTCTCCGCTGTGTGTCTGCTGTGGAGGGGCCCACAGAAGGAAGAAGATGAGGGGACATGATGAGCCCCTGCCCTGGGGAAGCCTCAGCCTGCTAGCCTGGACGCCACAGACAATACCCTGCATGGTCTATGCCAAATCTATCATCTGTTTAAAAAAAAAAAAAAGTGTGCAGTGCAGAAACTAGCTCAGAGCTTTCTACACTGAGTTCCTCAGCACTGGCTGGGACTCCCCCCCTGGCCCTGCCTGTTTGGGAACCAGCCTGGGGCAGAGCTGAGGGCCCAGGGGACTGAGAGAGCCGATCCCCCATGCATGGCCAATGTCCAGGCCCACCGTGCAGCTGAGGACTGTGCAGTTGGTGGAATGGGGGTGGGAGCCGCTGCGGGGCCCAGATGGGAGGAACAGCAAGGGCACCCTTGAGAAGCAGCGAGTCACAAATCATGCTGTTCATTAACTCGAGCTAATTAGGAGGCGAGCATGAGGGCCACTGCGCTGGGCAATTTGCTTAACCCCCATTTCTATAGTCCCCACCAGCTTTGCGGATGGTGCCCCCACCTCCTCCTCAGTCCTGACTGTCCTGGGGTGGGTACCTGCCTTGGGGGCACCTGGAGGGGACAGCTGTCCTGTGGGAGAGGGAAAGAGAGCTGGCATGTATGAAACATCTCCCACATGCCAGGTCTGTGTTAAAGCTTTCGCAATGGTTGGGTCATTTGGTCCTCAATACCCTGGGAAGGGAGATTCATCATTCCCATTTTGGAGATGGGAAAATTGAGGCTCAGAGCAGGGAGTGGACTTGCCCAAGTTCTCCTACTAAATTAGGCATAGCCTCTGCCTCCCTCACCGCACTGAAGGCAGTCTTACAAGTAGGACTGAAGATACTTCTAGATTTTCTATTCTGACCCCTCCAGTTTGACGGCTGTCGCCTGTCCTAGCAATTAACCTCCAGGTCCTTCTGACAACCCCCTTCCCTCGCTGGAGATGGAAACTCCCTCCACGGAGACAGATTTCCAGAGCTTGGCTGAAGACTGCTCCCCATAAAAGGGAAGGTGGGATTTTCATCTTTCTGAAATAATGAGAAAAAGAGAAGTAAGAACAG